>NC_079228.1:12431443-12536443 GCF_029633865.1 Lampris incognitus | reverse complement strand
GCAACCGAGGGCATTCTCCCTACGTCTGCTTCGCGGCCTGAAGGTGATGCAATCCATGCGAGGAGGCTTCAGCGTGTAAACAAGCGAGAGCAGCCGACACGACTTTGAAGGAAGCTGGTGTTACGACCATCTCCTTCCTGTGGAAACGTGAGCCAGGGGAGTTATTCAACAAGCGTTCCGGCCATATGCCATTGGGTTAATCGGGTGGGATAAGGGGATATATATATATTGTGGAGTTAGAAAACAACGAGACAGGAGATGTGAGAGTAGACGTAGTCGAGGTAGTTTACTAGCTCCAACTTAGCATGTCATGCACTCGACAACGACACTGAACTGTGTACCGGAAGCGGAAGTGCATTATCTGACCCCTCGCCTCTTCCCTTAAAGGTACACCGTCCTCTTAGGTGAATGTCTCCCGTTATATAGATGTGGGTCACCACAATATATATATATATATATATATATATAAATAAAACAACCCCATGGGTCATTTGTACAAGCAGCTTATTATGACCTGTAGTTACGTTTTAAGCTACTTCCTTGCAATCCTCCATAATTATAACACGTTACTTTCCCTGTAACAATAAGCACCTCCTTCCATAAGCTCTCGCGAGAAGGATTATTAATGAAAGCAAAGTTTAATGTCACATAGCGGTTACAATGTCCACGCTAGCTGACTTGCTAACTTTTGGCTAACGTTAAGTTAGCTCTTAGATCGTTATTCATAGGCAAACATACAGCCAATGGCAATCTTAGTTACTGTACTAGACGGCGAAACAACACAAAACGGCACTGACTACATATTCTATTGTTCTCAAATTGTTTTAAAAACCCACAATGCCCGGAGGCGAAAAGTACCTGTGGCATATCTCCTGCCGCCGATAGGGGGCGCTAATTTAGGAAACGCTCCTGTGGGTCGTATTAGAGCACAAACAACCTTTGTGGTCGTATGGGCTGGAGGACCTGTTGATTTTTTAAGTTAAACCAGCAGATTATTTTTTACAGTGTCCTGCAGGAGCTCGTCCCTCCGCCATTGCAGTGCAGGTTTTTGGCTGAGCAAACATAAATGGTTTCCATGCTTTGGAAATGGGAGAAGCCAAACCTCCGCCTGTAACTCACTTTTTTGGTTCTGCAACAATGGCGAGGCGTGGAGGAGACGACTTTAAGCAATTTGTAAAGCCCCTGGATCCTATGAGAACATAATGTTTTACATGACTGCAGCTATCGACGTTAAGTATAGTGAACAAATTGGCTGAGTTACATGATGGGGGGGGGGTGAGAGTTACATGATGGGGGGGTGAGAGTTACATGATGGGGGGGGGGTGAGAGTTACATGATGGGGGTGATGAGGAGATGGCATTTTCATTGCCACTGCAAAAAAAAAAAAGGTGGACAGCTGCCGTTTGAGATATTTATCTGCATATGAAAGAGGAAACCAAGAGCTTTGGAGTCACTCCAAAATGGCTGCCTTATCACTCCCTCAGTTGCCTCTCAGTCTGTCTCTCTGCCCCCCCCCCACCACCACCTCTATGTCTGTCTCTGGCTTCAAATAAACCTCTGTGATGTCCGAGTTGAAAGCAGCGGTGACACAGAAACCGGGATATGAATGGGGAATGTGTGAGTGCAGAAACAGAACGGGCCAAAGTTTTGAGCTCACGCACATCCAGAACCGAGTCAGAACTGCGGCGCCTCCCTGAAACCCATTTAATCTGCACGACGTATTTCATCAGAGGAGTGCAGGGGCAGAGATGCTGCTGTCATCGCAATAACTTTCCCGGGCTTTGTGAAGTCTACACGCTGCAATCCAAACAAAGCGATTCAAACACTATTACACATATATTACACATATAGTACACACGTATACCAACGTACTTCACATGGAGGAGGAGCAGGCTTCCATCACTGACATACTGACACAACTTCCAAAGCATTCTATACACACGTGTGTGTGTGTGTGTATGTGTGTCTGTGTGTGTGTGTGTGTGTGTGTGTGTGTGTGTGTGTGTGTGTATGGATCTATGGATCCAGATGAAGTGCGTGTGTGTGTGTTTATATGGATCCAGAGGATGTGTTTTGTATATATACATATATATGTGTGTGTGTGTGTGTATGTATGTGTGTGTGTATGTATGTATGTATGTATCCATATACGTGTATATATATATATCTGTATGTATGTATGTATGTATACATATACGTGTGTGTATATATATATGTGTGTATGTATGTATGTATGTATGTATGTATGTATGTATGTATACGTATGTATGTATGTATACATATACGTGTGTGTGTATATGTATGTACGTATGTATGTATACATGTGTATATATATGTGTGTGTGTGTATTGTGTGTGTGTGTATATATACATATATATGTGTGTGTATTGTGTATATATATATATATATATATATATATGTGTGTGTGTGTGTGTGTGTATATATATATATGTGTGTGTGTGTATATTGTGTATGTGTATATATATATATGTGTGTGTGTATCGTGTGTGTATGTATATATATATATATATATATATATATATATATATGTGTGTGTGTGTGTGTGTGTGTGTGTGTGTGTGTGTTGAGTGACTATGCATGTGTGCTGAGAGTGTGGAGATAGAGGGCTTAGTATTTCATTTGGGTGTGTGGGTCCGTGCTTGTCTTTGGGCTACAGGGGATATTGCTGTGCAGCCGCCCTGACAAACATCAATTATGAAGAATGAGAGCAGAATGCTGATGTACTCAACACGCCTGTATGTCGCAGCACACCTCCTCTGCTTGCGGTTTGTTTCCGGAAAATTGCGGAGGTAGTCGTATTCCGTCCCTTGGACTTAATCGTATTAATTAAGTTTACTTGATTATAAGCCCATCAGTCAATTTGCTTGTTTCCAGTCACCGCAGTTTCCTCTGATCACATCAAGCTCCCAGATTAACCCCGGGGAGCCGGAAGCGATAACCAATTCTTTATTATTAATAATTTAGCCCGATGCTGTGATAAAATATTCTGTGTCAAGTTGAGATTTCTAAATGTGAAATTTCTAGAAGAATCAAGGAGACTGAATTATATATTTCTGTTAGCGCTGCTCGTCATTTTTCTGGATGGGATCTAAGACCAGCACGGAGTTGTGGAGGGGGTCTGGTCTGGCTGAGGACCACGATGTTCAGAGGGATGAGCAGACTCACTGCTCCATTATATGTCCCCTAGGATACTGATCATTAGGTTGTGAGAAATGAAAACAAGGACACAGAGATAGAGCCACGGGATGAAAGAGAAGATGTGAGATGGAGGGAATGCTCCACAAACTACAAGGCTTAATGACACCGCTACAGGCGGCAGAGTTGGGGGGGGGTCACTTGTACCCTTTAAATGGGCTATACATTAATTGTCACGTAGAGGATATTGGTCCAGCATCCCCTACCTTCCGTCACCGTGGTAATGAAAAAATGCGGGGGTCAGCTGAATCCGGCCGATGCGTGCTACAAGGACCCGCAATGACAATCCCACATCGCCGGCCAAGAACCGGTTGACCCCCGTTAGTTTCCCTCAATAAGAGTCGCAATGCTTTGTAATGGGGAGAAGAAAAACCTTTTTTTCCTAAGCATGGCTGTGAGAGGCAAGGGGAGGGAGGGAGCAGGCATCGGTGTTGGCGGCGGCAGTGGTGGTGGTGGGGGGGGGATAGGGGGTGGGGGTCACCTTGATCAGTTTGGTGTATTTTGAGTGCTCACTTCCAGGGCTGGCCTCAAGGTTAAGATCACTCGTTATTTTTCATGGTCCTTGTTAAAGGCACTCGGCACCCATACAGGGGAATGTGGTGGTGTGTGTGTGTGTGTATGTATGTGTGTGTGTGTGTGTGTGTGTGTGTGTGTGTGTGTGTGTGTGTGTGTGTGTGTGTGTGTGTGTGTGTGCCTGTGTGTGTGTGTGTGCCTGTGTGTGTGCCTGTGCGTGCATGTGTGTGCACGGTGGGGTGGTGGGGTGGTGACGGCGGTGGTGTGGGGGGGGGGGGAGTGTATTTGAATATTTTTGTCTGCAATGGAGGAGTTCAACAGGGCTCTATTCGGGGCTCCCTCTGATCCTATTTGTCTCAAGTGTCAGGACACACTCCGCTGAAGGTGACTTACAACCAAAGCTTCCACTCAAAAATCTTTTTTTTTTTTCACTCACTTTTCTCTCCCTTTTAAGGTTGAGAGGAAGATTGCTGTATTTCCTCAGAGAGATGATTGTGCGCATGTGTGCGTGCGCGTGTGCCGATGTTTTAAATGCAGTCAAATTTCTTCTTCAATGACACTCCAGCCTCTTTCAATATTGTTAGTATGCTCTGTATTAAGGCTGGTATGCTGGGACAAATGACATTGGAGCATAACCTCCAAATGAAATGCTATGTTTACCGTTCAACGTCGAAGCATGTACTGCAGATAAAAGAACAAAAATATCTCAAACTACTTTTTTTGTTCTCTTTTGTTGTATTTGTGGACGATATTGATGAATATTTTATACAGAAAATAGATTTCTTTTTAAATACATTTTGTCAGAGACAAATGGCAAGGTCCTGTACTGTAGGTAATCACGTGGGCTTACGTGTCCCTGTAGAGGAATTATTTAAAGCTGAACTTGTCTTTGTACCCTGTATCTTTCATGAGTGTACACAAAAACATTTTTGAAGTTTTTTTTCTTTCCCTATGGCTTCTTTCAAATACAAATGTACAGTATTGCAGTTAAACAGACATTGATTTGCAAGGGGGGAAAACCGGGTAACCTAGAAGCGACTACCCTACCGATTTTCTCGGACTACAAGTCGCACCGGAGTATAAGTCGCACTCCGCAAAAAAATGTGTTGTTGTGAGGAAAAACATCAAGTTGCTTCGGTGTATAAGTCACATTTATTAATTTTATTTTTTTATTTTCCCACCTTTTTCTCCCAAGTTGTACTTGGCCAATTACCCCACTCTTCCGAGCCGCCCCGGTCTCTGCTCCACCCCCCTCTGCCGATCCGGGGAGGGCTGCAGACTACCACATGCCTCCTCCAATACACGTGGAGTCACCAACCACTTCTTTTCACCTGACAGTGAGGAGTTTCACCAAGGCGCAGCGCGTGGGAGGATCACGCTATTCTCCACAGTTCCCCCTCCCCCCGAACAGACGCCCCGACTGACCAGAGGGGGCGCTAGTGCAGCGACCAGGACACATACCCACATACGGCTTCCCACCCGCAGACATGGCACACTGAGTCTGTAGGGACACCCGACCAAGCTGGAGGTAACACGGGGATTCGAACTGGCGATCCCCATGTTGGCAGGCAATGGAATAGACCACTATGCTACCCAGATGCCCTGCAAGTCACATTTATATGGTGGTACAGCAGTGATGTGTGGGTCAGGGTTTTTTTTAATACCCGCACCCACCCGACCCGTTATGAACCAATCCACACCGCCAGGCCCGCTAAAATATGCGTTAACCACCCGAACCCGTCCTGACCCGCAAACCTCCAAATTTAGCCAAGGCTACAGCAAAGTGAGCAGTGTTGCACTATTTTGTTTTTAGGGTGCTTGCCGCACATAATACACTGATTGCAAGACCTGGCCTATTGTAGCTCAGCCCAACAGCGTCTGGGTCTAGACTACTGAATAAACAGACTGACTGTTCCAAACGCTGTTCGTTATTGTTAAACTGCAGCAAAACAAGTCAGTCATCATTAAAGACATGAAATCTGTCTGTCTGTCTGTCTGTCTGTTTGTCTGTCTCTCTCTCTTGCTCTCACACACAAGCCTCTCCTCTGACCCCCCCCCCCCGCCCAAAAAAAGAGTTTTGGCGGTGTAAACAAAAGCTATGGACACAACTTGGGGAATAACACATAAGTGAAGCCTCAACACCAACATGCAGTGACCAAAACTACAGCCACAAATTGATGATAAAGCTGCTTGCGTGGGTGCATGTTTGAGAGAGAGAGAGAGAGAGAGAGAGAGAGAGAGAGAGAGAGAGAGAGAGAGAGAGAGAGAGAGATGGTGGATTAGTAAGTTATCAATAACTTACTCGGAGCACTGCTTTGTCGCTTTGACCCGCCCACCCGAACCCGTGATATTTTCTAGTAAGCTTACGCAAACCCGCCTGACTCGCGCGTCACTTTGGTACAGTATTTCAATAGAGTCATAAGATTAAACAGTGCCATCTAGTGGCCTTATTTTAACTGCAGTGTATTCCATCCACCCATCCACCCATCCATTATCCAAACCACTTATCCTGCTCTGAGGGTCGCCGGGATGCTGGAGCCTATCCCAGCAGTCATTGGGCAGCAGGCAGGGAGACACCCTGGACAGGCCGCCAGGCCATCACACAGGGCGTGTGCAGTGTATTCGTCCCACAAAATTTCGTTGTATAAGTCGCTTTGGGGCCGGCATGGTGGCGCAGTGGTTAGCGCGGTCGCCTCACAGCAAGAAGGTCCTGGGTTCGAACCCCGGGGGTTGTCCAACCTTGGGGATCGTCCCGGGTCGTCCTGCATGTTCTCCCCATGTATGTGTGGGTTTCTTCCGGGTGCTCCGGTTTCCTCCTACAGTCCAAAGACATGTCGGTCAGGGGAATCGGCCGTACTAAAGTGTCCCTAGGTGTGAATGTGTCGGCCCTGTGATGGACTGGAGGCCTATCCGAGGTGTCTCCCCGCCTGCTGCCCAATGACTCCAGCCTCCTGTGGCCCGAAATCGAACAAACGGCTTGGATAATGGATGGGAATGGATGGAAGTCGCTTTGGGAAGCCACAGGACCAGCCAGACGAGTAAAAAAAAAACAGCAACTTATAATCCGAGTAATACGGTATATTACGCAACAATTTGTTCCAACCAAGTCATTTGACTGGACAAGAGGCATGCCGTGAGTGCTGATATTCAGTACAACAGCACTGGGACTTTTAATTATATGTATCACTCTGCCGCACAGGTGTTCTATTAATAACAGTTAATTAGGCTACATTAATGGTTGTTATCGTAAACGACCGAATCACAGCCGTGCTGATACTCAGCATAACAGCACTCCCTCTCCTGTGATGTTGCTTAATTATAAAAATAAACAAACAAATCACAATCTGTTGTTGCTTATTACTGTTAACTAATAAATGGCGATGGCAGAACTGTTGTATCAAAGCAATATCACACTCGAGGTCTTGCTGTTATACTGAATATCAGCATGGCTGTGATTATCTTGGGTACTCGGCCGAATACCCTACATGGATCCTGCGGGTGAGGATTTGGGGCCAGATTCATGAAACGTGTTATCTTACCACTAGCAGGTCCCCCAAATAGCAGTAGAAGTTTCTAGCTAAGATCTTCCTCTTAAAACCTATTCACAAAGCTACTGAGGCCAATTTTTACTAGGGAAAGTGGGGGAATCTTAAGCTAAGAGAGGGCGGGGTTGACCTCGTTTGCTATGGATGACGTTATGTTTCATGAACAAGCTTACTTACTATGCCCAGAGTGATTAGCTAGGGATGGGTCTCTGCCCGTGATTTCATAGAAATACTGTAGAAGGAGGTGTCATATTGCCATATTGTCGTCTACTTCTTCTACCAGCTGCTCCCGTTAGGGGTCTTGCATCTTCCTCTGTCACACCAGCCACCTGCATGTCCTCCCTCACCACATCCATACACCTCCTCTTTGGCCTTCCTCTTTTCCTCTTCCCTGGCAGCTCCATATTCGGCATCCTTCTCCCAATATACCCAGCATCTCTCCTGCACACATGTCCATGCCACCTCGATCTTGTCTCGTTTTGTGTCCAAACCGTCCAACCTGAGCTGTCGCCCTAATGTAATCTTTCCTAATCCTGTCCTTCTTCGTTGCCATATTTGCTGCCATATTCAAATAAAGATTTTAAAATAAAACTGTAGGCCAAGAGTCACTGATTAAACGTGAAACCAAGAACAATATACTGACTAGTCAGATATATGTTCAGCTAATTGTCAGCCTGATATATCTGGCAGCTCGTAAACAGCCAGCGGATATGCACATAAGCAGCCTTTTAACTATCAGACTAGAATAAACATGGCTGATAATAAGATGTGTGACGCTACGTAGTGCAAACGAAAAGGAAAACCAAACTGGATATAAGACCAGCTTTTACTTCTTGCCCATCTTGTGCACGAAAGGAAGGATGTTGATATATGAACATTTGGAGTTGGGATAACCTCATAAACCAAAAAAGAAGCATGGGAAAATATATGCTTATAATATATGCTTGCAAATAAATGCGGCTGTCCCGCATCTGTCCAGAACCACCGACGACTGCGAAAAGTGCCGGCATTTGCATACTCAGCTCAGGGCAGAGATTGCAAAATTCAAGCGACAAACAACCCCATCCATCCATTATCCAAGCCGCTTATGCTGCTCTCAGGGTCGCGGGGATGCTGGAGCCTATCCCAGCAGTCATTGGGGGGCAGGCGGGGAGACACCCTGGACAGGCTGCCAGGCCATCACAGGCGACAAAACAACTGCCACAGGTAATAGGTAATTAGGCCAATTATTTTCAACTACACTAGAACACAATGTTTTATCCTTTATCATTCATGGATTTAGTCCATACACAACTGAGCATACATGTATTTATACATAAATGAACCTCACTATACCTATATCATCGCAGATTATGTTAACGTGAAATCTATAATTGGAAATATCTATTGTATTTATTAGGAGGCGGCTCAGCATCCAGGGCTCTACCGCCTATTGGCTCGGCGGTGCAGTGTGTCCTTGGGACCTCTGACACCCGCATAACTGGGCTGGAGGGGAGCGCTGACCTTGCAATGCAATCGCTGAATGAGCCTGATGGGCAAGTTTTTCTAACTGAAGATGTGCCTCATATAATTTCTCACAACTGGGACACAAACACAATCATTAATTATTCACATGTATAATCAAAGTCACAGAATTATATAATTACAATAACTTTCATAATAATAATAATAATTTTGTCAATGCCTCACAAAGATTCAGGGGCTAGACAAAATAGGACACCAAAACTCTCTCTTTTAGGGCTAACCGTCCGGTTGCCAACAAAGGCAATGCTCCTGGCCCCCCTGGCTACTGCCCCCCTCTCTCCAGGCCCTGCTCCTGCCAGTCCTGCAGCAGCTGGTAGGGGTCCTGCCCCACCAGCATCCATGTTGGAACAGAAATTGGGGCTCAAAATTAGTTTATTAAAGAAAAAGCATAAGCTCCTCGACACACAGGTGAGGCTCCTCCACTTACAGGAGGAGTACTATTCTCAGAAACTGAAGATGCTTAAAGATAGAAAATCTCTTGAAGAAATACATTGCAACAACTTGTGTTTTGACTGATTTGTGTAGATGCAAGGTAAAGCTACAATAATTGTTACTGAAATACTTATTATGGCTTGGTAAGCCAAGGTCCATGTATCTATTTTTTATTTTTCAACACAATTGGCCGTGGTTGTGGGTGGGAAGTCAGACGTGAGTATTTGTCAAGGTCACTGCACTAGTGCCTCCTCTGGTCGGTCGGGGCACCCCCCCAGATCGACAGAGAGGGGGTGGAGCAGTGACCGGGACAGCTCAAAAAAGAGCAGGGTAATTGGCCAAGTACAGTCGGGCAGAAAAATGGGGGAAATTTGAAAAAAAATTCCCCATTTTCTTCCAATTATCGCACTCTTCTGAGCCATCCCGGTCGCTGCTCCACCCCCTCTGCCGATCCGGGGAGGGCTGCAGACTACCACATGCCTCCTCTGATACATGTGGAGTCCCCAGCAGCTTCTTTTCACCTGATAGTGAGGAGTTTCGCCAGGAGGATGTAGCGCGGGGGAGGATCGCGCTATTCCCTCCCGAATGGGCGCCCCGACCGACCAGAGGAGGCGCTGGTGCAACGACCAGGACACAGAACCACATCCGGCTTCCCACCACAGACTTGGCCAGTTGTGTCTGTAGGGACGCCCGACCAAGCCGGAGGTAACATGGGGATTCGAACCGGTGGTTTCCGCGTTGGTAGACAACGGAATGGACCGCCACGCCACCCGGACGCCCAAGGTCCATGTATCCAAAATGCACTATTGCACTATTCAAACCGAAAAGTTACATATATCGCCTAGTCTGTGATGCTGTTCTTACCACCAGGATACTGTTGTTGCGATGGTTTACGAAAAATGTGTTGGTGAAGTGGTCCCTGTATGCCAATCCACTTTGTAATATGTGAACAGCCCCCCCGCCTGCATCAGCAACAGCAGCAACAACATCATTGTCATCATAATCTTAATACTCCTCTGGCTGTAGGATATGGCTTTGCTTGCATAGGTTGTACAGAATGGCGCAGACAGTGACGATCCTGTGTGCTTTCTCTGGAGTTAGCCGGATTTCCCCACGTAGCACATGAAAATGATGTTTCACCTGCCCAATGCCCCTTTCCACAACACCGTTCTTGTGGGCTCTATGTGAGACTGTGAATACATATTGAAAGGTTCAATACAGCCAATTTTTTTCTATGTGTAACATTTTTTTTTAAAGACGTTTTATCCTCTGTGGTTATTCACAATTAAGGTAGTTTGTGCGACCAATCTAACTATAATTTAAAAAGGTAAGCAAACATTTTGTGAGCTTATCTGTTGTAATTTAACTTGGGTCTCTGTTGTGGGTGGATGTAAGGCATGAGGAGTCACCCCTCCTGCAGGGATACCCACTGTCCCCCACCAACATCCAGCTGGCACATGATGCCTCTCAAAACAGCAGCCTCGGGCCACCTTCCTGTAGGATTCGGGAGTCATGTGTTGCACCTGGCCACTTGGCGACAATGTCAAGAATATTTTAGTTGTCATCAAATATGACATGTGTGTTGATAATACGTTTTTTTTTCTGTTGACAAATTTGTGTTCATGTTGTAATGGTGCAATAATTCTGACATATGTCCCATCTATAACACCAGCTACACGGGGTAGTGAGGCTATGGCCATGACGTCGGCTTTGTTTCCTTGTATGAATTGTCAGATGATGTGGGGTCTGGAGAGGATATTTATTGTCTGGTGTAATATTCTACTGACAGATGACTGAGATATACCTAGCTCGTCTGCGCTGCATAGCTGCATTTTCCCTGGGGCCCAGTAGCGTAGAGTTGTCCCAACCTTGATCTCCGGTGTTATTGGGTTGTTTCTGTTTGTTGGTGAAGTGACTGCATCCCGGACTGGCTCTACTATGATCAAAATACCCTCGTGATTTAGGCTGTACCTTTTTAAAAGCTCAGTATCATTAAATGTTTCTATAATGTTGACCAACACATTGCTGGCAGCAGCCATTTTAGGATTGTTTGTGATTTGGTCTTAGTGAATTAGGAGTCCTCTAGACTACCCTAACTTCTCATAGATTTAGGAGCTGGTTTTAGCACTAAAATATTTGTGAAACTGACCAAAAAGGAGTCCTACAATTAGGACTGACACGCCCATTATTATTATTATTATTATTATTATTATTATCCCCCCCTTTTTTCTCCCCAATTGTATCCGGCCAATTACCCCACCCTTCCAAGCCGTGCTGGTCATTGCTCCACCCCCTCTGCTGATCCGGGGAGGGCTGCAGACTACCACATGCCTCCTCCGGTACATGTGGAGTCCCCAGCTGCTTGTGTTCACCTGACAGTGAGGAGTTTTGCCAGGGGAATGTAGTGCGTGGGAGGATCACGCTATTCCCCCCAGTTCCCCCTCCTCCTGAACAGGCACCCCGACCGACCAGAGGGGGCGCTAGTGCAGCGACCAGGACACATACCCACATCCGGCATCCGACCCGCTGGCACAGCCAATTGTGTCTGTAGGGATGCCCGACCAAGCCGGAGGTAACACAAGGATTCGAACTGGCGATCCTCGTGTTGGCAGGCAACGGAATAGACCGCTACGCTACCCGGATGCCCGACACACCCATTATTTTTAAGCGTTTCTTGTAAATCAGCAAGTTGGGAGCTACTTTTAGCTTTAAGATGTGTTGTGAATATGGCCTCTGAGTTATTGTAGAGGCTTTGTCAGAAGTCATCTCAGCTATTCTGCCCTAATACCCAATGTCTCTAAACTAATTGTATCTGTTCCTAGAAGTATGCAAGAAATCACATAAGGTTTCCCATTAACAGTGATAACAGAGCCATGGAAGGGTGTTTGCACAGTGGAACAGGTAAACCATCATCTCTTTGGCTTTGCCAAATAAAATCATTTAAAATTGAACAATTTTATTTGCAAATTTGGAGAAATCTCACATCGGGGGTGGGGGTATGGATGTGAGATGGCTGAGAATGTCATTTTAAGCCAGATCTCATTTCCCGAAGCTCTCGCTATCTCTCAGCACTGTTTGCTGTGTGGCTGGAGCCATGCCAAGTCCATTACTCCTACAAGACTGTAACTCGCAACCTCATTGACAGGGATGTGACAACAACCATTTAGACGGAGAGGAAATCATTCATCATTAACCATGCAGCCGTGGAGGAGACAAACACATCTGTGTCACTGATAAGGCCTTGTCGATGCCCTTCTGCACCTTACCGGCACCTGTTCCCACAAGCTCTTTGGCTTTCTCACCTCCACTTTGCTTTTGTGCTGGGGAATGCTAATTAGTAACGTCCTTTACGAGTCCTTGTATAATGCCTCCCTAGTGAATGGAGAGAGCGGGCGTGTGAGAGAGGTAAAGGGGAGAAAGAAACAGAGGAGAGCCGTTAAACACTACAAAGAGGAAGGTGAAGATAAGACTTTTACAAAAGACTGTTTCTGGATGTTGTGTTTAATTCGTCTTTAAGAAGCCTCCACCACAAGAGTCGAAAAGTCTGCAGCCGTTCATCCACCTTTTCTGGCTGGGTCCGGATCAGCATTGACGGCTATGCGTTATTTTCTTTCTTCTTTTTTACTTTTCTTTTCTTCTGTGATTCTGGTGTCACCTAGTCCTGATAAGTTTAGTCTATTCCAGCCTTACTTCTTCATCTCTTTACGTCACACACAATCTTGCATCCATATCATTCTCGTATTGGAACAGATGAGAGCAGATCTGGCTCCAGCAAAACGTACATTCATCCACCTTTGTTTTCCTCCGTACAGGAAAGTCAATTTCTTTCCAAGGTGCCGCGGGCCCGTGCTGTGACTCGGGCAGAATTGGATGTCAGTCAGCGACTGCCAGAGATGGCCTCGCCAGAAGAGATGGTGTTTTTGTTTTTTTTTCCTTTATTGACTCGGTGCCAGGAGAGCGGGAATTGGTCGACGACGATTTCCAAATCCACATGCGTTGGTAAGGCCCGGAGCAATAGCTGTTTTGGATAGGCTCGTCTCACGGCAACGCTGCTTCACCCGCAGAAAAAGTGATGGAGAAATAGCTCTCGGGTCCTCGTTCCTGCTCATTCACACCCCTGTCAGAGTGATTGACCTAACACGGGAAAGTGCTGGAACATCTCTGTGGAAACATGGCTAACGGGCTGTCGCCCTGCAAGATGCTCTGGGCACTTATTAGCCCTAGTATGGCAGTACTGACTCAATGACTTAGGTGTATTGTGATGTCAGTTACTATCATTCATTCTTGTAACGTTGTCATAATTATCTCTTCCATCTACCGTCTGAATTTGAATCTCATTTGCATAGACCTGCACACAAGAGCTGGGAACATTAATGCAGCAGTCTGTTGTTGATTAGTTATTTCTCCCCAGTTGTACCTGGCCAATCACCCCACTCTTCTGAGCCGTCCCGGTCACTGCTCCACCCCCCTCTGCTGATCCGGGGAAGGCTGCACACTACCACACGCCTCCTCCGATACATGTGGAGTCGCCTTCTTTTCACCTGAAAGCGAGGAGTTTTGCCAGGGGGACGTAGTGCGTGGGAGGGTCGCGCTATTCCCCCCAGTTCCTCCTCCTCCCCGAACACGTGCCCCTGACCGACCAGAGGAGGCGCTAGTGCAGCGACCAGGACACACGCCCATATCCAGCAAAGACACGGTCAACTGTATCTGTAGGGACGCCCGACCAAGCTGGAGGCAACATGGGGATTCGAACCTATCCGTTACCTACCCACTGTGGTGGTAGGTAACGGATAGACCACTACACTACCCGGATGCCCAGATATATCTAAAAATAGCGGCAAAACATGGTGGACCCCCACCCCCCAAGCCTCCTAACAGGAATGGTACCTCGAGCACTGCGAGGTAAAAGTGAAACGTCACAGACCGAGATATGAGACCCGATGTTCCTGTGCAGATTAGGACAGTATCAGTACAGGATTAGCTTTGCAATTCATGTAATGCCGTATTGCCACAGTTAATTTCCCCGCGGATGAGTAAAGAGAGCCCATATACACACCGCCGAGATCTCCCTTAACTATGTCATTCCCCTCACAACAATCTCCTCAACGTGTCCTTCACTCAAAAGACGCCACCTGGGCTCCTCCATCACAACGGGTCTCGAGTCTTAAATCCACGACGGCCGAACGGCTCTAGCGACCAGGGCGCGGGACCAGCGTCATCTTCCAGCGGCGAGATGCGACGCTCACCATCATCTCGCTTCTCTGACATAGTAATGACTTTGTAATCCTACGCTATAAGGATATAGAAATTGATTCACATAAGGAGTAGAGAGTGGGGGAGGGAGAGAGAGAGAGAGAGAGAGAAATGGAGTCATAACTCCAAGAATTAATGCCGCGTGTTACATTTTTAAGAACCCCGTCTGATTATTATGGAGTCACGAGCCGAGCGTGAATCTAACCAACGCTGCTGAGCCCTTTTGTTTGCAGGGAGAAGGCCAAGGGAGGAGTCTCAATCCTATGCAATTATCCCTCCCTGTGGAAATGAAGGCTGACCTTTCTAAGTAGAGAGCTGCTAACAGAATTCAGGGGAGGAATAACTCAGTCACACACGCTCACTGGCAAAATGTCCCGTCAGCAATATTACAGCTGATTTAAGGCAAGGCACGGTTTTGGGGAAAGGTCTCTCCTCAGTTCCTTTTTAATTTGAGGCGACAAAATCCCTCCGAGTAATACAGCGTTCCGAGGTTTAGGGAATGTCATTTGAAACTTCAAATTAAGATGAGCATTTCACAAAAAAACCCCAAAAAACCCCCAAAAAAACAATCTTTGCAGATGCTGGAGGAGAGTAAAAAGGGAATTTAATAAGGGGCTGCCACTTTTGCACCAGTCAAATTGCCCCGTGTGTTTTGTCAGGGACATTTTCAGAGAGCGACGCTCTCTGGATATTCACTTGACGAGAGGCAGCAGCCCTCTTAGCATATGCACTTTTTAATTGGCCTGTGCAGAGACTGAGGCTGGGCAAAATTACGCCTTCAGCTGAGGCACAATGTAAAAATGAGATCTTAAATTGGAGAAAATTGTCTCCATTCACTTCCCTCCACGTGCACAGCCATGCAGTGGTGTGACTGTTCATACACGTGCATGCACACACATGTATACAAGACACACACACACACCTGCAAACACACAAATGCACACACATATGAATGTGCACGTGCAACAACACTCAAACGACACACACACACCTGCAAACTTACACAAATGCACACACATATGAATGTGCACTTACAACACTCAAACGACACAGACACACACACACACACCTGCAAACTTACACAATTGCACACACATATGAACCCTGCACGTGCAACAACACTCAAACGACACACACACAAGACACAACACACACACACCTGCAAACATACAAATGCACACACATGAATGTGCATGTGCATCAAAACTCAAACGAGACACACACACACACACACACACACACCTGCAAACACTTACACAAATTCACACATACATGAATGTGCACGCAACAACACAAACGACACTCACATGACAAGACACATGAAACACACACACACACACACACTTGCAAACACACAAATGTACACATATGAATGTGCACGTGCAACAACACTCAAAACACATACAGCAAGACACAAGAAACACACACACACACACACTCTTGCACACATTGCGTGTGCAGACTAACACAGCTAACTGAAGACTTGCAGGGTATTCTTGCCGCTGGTGTCTATCATTCTGCGTTGATTACAGCGAGTCGCTTTAATGGGAGCCCCAATAACCCAGGCAGGAGGAAAAGTCCCCTACCCCTGCCCCCTTTCTGCACACACCACCACCCACACACTTAGTATGTGCACACATGCACACGCACACACAGAGGGAACTGCTGGAGAGCAGCACCGTCAGTAGGAGACGGAAAGAGGACGGAGAGATTAAATTCTGCCGAGAGTTTTTTGTCTGCGAGATTGGTTCTTAACGTCCCTGCCTCCCTCCACACTCCCTATTAGTGCAGCGAGGAAGAGACAGGACACGGGAGGGGAGGGGGTGGGGTGGGGTGGGAAACATGGACAGAGACAATATTAGAAGGATATTTAAGGATGTTATTAATACATTAATCCTTGTTTGACATTTGCCAATGTATCACCCCTGATCGCTCTTTCTCCAGGGGCTCCACGTGTCCGTGTGTGTGTGCGTGTGTGTGTGTGCGAGCATGTGTGCAAGTGCTCATGTTTATGAGTTTGTGCGTGTGTGGGGCTGCAGATCTCTGTATACTTAACGTATTTGTGTGTAATGGACCGCCCACGTTTGGTTTTGCATATGTACATGCAATGCATATTTGTGCATCAGTGCGTGTCAGTGTGTGTGTGTGTGTGTGTGTGTGTGTGTGTGTGTGTGTGTGTGCAACCTCCGCCCGCTTAGATGTCAATGCTGGCAGCTGACATTATGTTAGATCCGACGTTTAAGCCCGACTTGACAGATTTCTCTGTTCGTGGCGGCACAGCACCTACACACGCGTTAACAGTGGCCCGCATCAGTCCAACAGGCCCTGAAGCCCGGTCTGCTTTCTTTGTTACAGTCACACCGCTTTCGTCCCAGTCCGCTGTAAAGTATTGTAACGACCACGGATGTGTAGACTCACTAGCCGGTCGGCTAACAGGTCGGACCCTTTAGTCGGGTTGATGCTAGATCCAACGGGGTGTAGGCGCGGAAGTAGACGTGACTGGTTGTTGGTTAGGGTTAGCATTTGAACTCTTTTTGAATTTCCATTGTTGGCAAGTGTTAACGTTAGCTATCGTTACAATACGATCTGGCAGTGTTAAGGTCAGCTGTAAGCTAGCTAGCTAAATGTTGCAGTGCGCATCGTTCGTTTCAAGTCAGTGCGCTTGGAGGTTCTGCGCTGTCTATTGGCCGACGCAACAGCCAATCACAGCTACTTCAGTGCCTACACCCCGTTGGATCTAGCAGCAACCCCCTTAGTCGACTGGTTAATGTAGTCACCCGTGATGTGGGAGATCCGGGTTCGCGTCCCGGCTGCCCCCTGACTTAGTGTCAGAAGTGGGATGGTAAGACTGTGAGGCCATCGGAAGCGCGTGCACCCAGAGGCGCAAGGGAGCTGGTACGCTGAAGTGCAAGGACGCACTTCCCGAAGGAGGAAGGTACTGTAACGACCACCGATGACTAAACTCGCTAGCCCTTGGCTAGTGGAACGGACCCTTTAGTTGACTAGTTAGCGCTGTCGTCCGTAGTGCGGGTGACCCGGGTTCACGTCCCGGCTGTGGCGGTTCCCGGCTGCCCCCCGAATTCGCTACATTGGTGTCATTAAGTGGGACGGTGAGACCATGAGGCCATCAGAAGTGCGTGAGCCCAGTGGCGTGAGGGAGATGCCGAAGCGCGGGGACGTGCTACCCAAAAGAAGGGGGTAGTGCGTAATGACCACGGATGTGTAGACTCGCTAGCCCTTGGCTAACGGGTCCGATCCTTTAGTCGACTGGTTAACATAGTCGCCCGTGGTGCGGGCAGATCAGGTTCGAGTCCCGGCTGCGGCGGTCGCCGGCTGCCCCCTGAATTCTCTACAATATAATGATGTTTGGAGGGAGGATGTTCAAAGACTCATGCACATTTCTATGTTCATGTATTCCAAAGGAAATAAAAGAATAACTGTTACTTTTTTCAGAATAAAAGCATTATTCTGTTTCAAGAGTACCTCATAGTATTCTGCTTCAACAGTAGAAACTCACCTCTGGGTGTGACCTGTCTGTTATATAATCAGTGTGGGCCCACGTGTTAAGACAGACGACAGCGTTAAGACCAGCATGGCTGCGGGGTGGTGGTGGAGTTTGAGGAGGGTCGATGGACTTGGCTGTAATCTCAAACTCCACCAACTACTAATCCTTGTCCTGATGTGCTCGGCCAAACACAGTTGCATGCTCGCTCAGGCGAACATAAACATACGCATACATGCGCGCGCGCATGCACACACACACACGCGCACACACACACACACACACACGCACTTGCAAGCTGAGATGAAAGCACACACACTTGATTGTGAGAGCGACAAAAAAATTGATTCCTCTCTCTCCCAGTTTCCTAATCCTCTCTCTCTCCCCCCCTCTCTCTGTCTCTCTCTATCCCCGTCTCCCCCATCTCTGTCGCGCTCTCTCCCCATCTCCCCCCCCTCTCTGTCTCTCTCTACCCCCATCTCCCCCCTCTCTGTCACGCTCTCTCTCCCACCCCCCCCCTCTGCCCCCCCCACACACACAATAACGCACAATCCTAAACCCAAGTCCTGACTCTAAAATAGCCACTTGAAGAAGGGGGGGGGTGTTGTAAAAAATGTCCTCACTTTGCAAAAATCTCTATCTCCTCTGGTTAAAAATGTGAACTGGTCCTCACAAATATAGCTAAACAAGAACATGCAAACACACACACACACACACACACACACAATGTGGCTCAGTAATGAAGTTGGATGTCATCGGCATAACCTCTGGTGCAGAATCACAGGTCAAAGGTTTTGCATTTAGAAAACATCTCTGTAAGCCAAGGTTGATTGTCAGCCAATGCGCACGCTCACACACACACACACACACACACACACACACACACACACACACACACACACACACACACACACACACACACACACACACACACTCTCTTACTTGATCATTGCAGCCTTTTGCAAGTGTGGTTAGGAGTGCGGCGGTGAAAGGAGTGGGCGGTAACAACGGATGAGATGAGAAAGTAATCAGGGCACTGTCAAGGCCCAGTGGTGGGCTAGCAGGGGTTGTTTTGCCCTACAAGCTATATCGCCTCGTGCGACTGACCAACTCAAAATGCCAGAGCGGCTGTAACTCAAATCATCTCTGTTGCCACAGGCCAGTTAACGTCTAAATGCAATAAATACTGGGACACTGACGCAGTGCAGTAATCAGTCTGTCTACTGACGCTCTTCATTACAAACGAGGTTTCATAATCACTGCGTGCCTCTGAAGCCGAGCTGTGGATGGGTGAGAAAACAGGCAGAGCTAGTCTGTTAATATAGCACACTTCGGTTATTAGCTCCGACTGTTCGCCTTCCAGTGAGGACAGTCTGTACAGGCCCCTGGACCGCTTCGTGGCTGTGCTTTGTTTATGATTTATTTAATTGCAGTCAGTTAACAGAGACACCACCGGGGCTCCGATTCCCTTTGATCTGCGCCATTAAAAACAGCCCCATGCATTATGAAGAGCCTGTTTGGTGTGTAAACGACGTTTTAAGAAAGCTAATAATTACTCTGTCTGTCTCGTCTTTCCTCATTAATTCATGGCTGCTCAGAGATTTCAAACATGGGCTCCTCGCCTCCATTTTGATTTATTAACCACCTACGTATATAGTCCCACTCAAAAGAACTTTCTGGACTATCTGCAGAAATAAAAGGTGGCTCGGCTTTGCAGAGGAGCGTCGAGCATTGCCCAGTTGTCGTTACGGTAACACACAAGTTGGAACGAGCTCGTTTGCACAAATTACAGACGGCGCCCAACGCAAGGATGACAAGCTGTTGGTGTGACTAGATATGGCGAGTAGAGAGAACCAAAATCGGCTCTTATGGCATCCAATTAGTTCCAATTAAGGCATACTGTCGCACACCCTTCTTGACTTGTTGGTTTCACTCAATAAAAAGTTGCACACTTGAGTAGAGCAACGCTGTCTGTCTGCTGTAGTCTGATTATCAGGAAGACGAGTAGTGAGTTCTCCCACCACCAACAGATCTCAGGACTGGAGGGAGACAACTGCAAAGAACAGCTAAACCCTAGATATTAAAAATAGATTATAATTAAAAATAAATGAAAATTAAAGATAGATATAAGAAAGAAAAACTAATGTTAATCATCATGACTCCAGAGGGCACAACACTCCTGGCCTGCACCAGAAAAGCCCTGTGTCCCCTGGGAAGGAGACAGGGGTTTCCCCAGACTTTGCTTTCTGAGTAGCTCTCGAGGTATAAAGCAGACTCGTGACGATGAGGCGTCGATCATCATCTTCACCAGCTCGAGTATCCTCGGATGGCTCTGACCCTCTCACGCCACCCGTCTCTATCCTGCATAGCGGCCGGAAGATCCTCAGATGGACGTCCTCTGTCGTCGCCAAGTTGATTGATGCAATTTCTTGCAGGCCTTCCCACACGTGTCTTTCCACGTTTGGGTGACTAAAGCAGAGTGTTGTTTGCAAGTTCTTGCTTGCTCCTCCTGCAATGACCAGCAAATCGAACCCTTCGTTCTCGGATAGTGTTTGAGTTGGTGGGTATATGGCCATATAGACACTTCTTTGTAGGGTGCTTCTTCCCAGATAAACACAGCTGCAGATAATAACATGGCTCTGTTGGATGTGGGTGTACCAACACACCTATCAGCACTGACAGACAGACAGACAGCCGTAACAACTGTCAATAGTACCGCCAATAGCTATGTTTCCCTCCAAATATAGTGCAAATCTGAAATGTCAGTAAAAGAAAATACAAATTACTACTGGTGTTTTTTTTTTTTTGGGAAAAAAAACTCTTGTGCACAGTGTGAGACAGCGCTGATAATGGTTGCTTAGCAACAAATTTGACAACCACTGCTAAATAATAAACTCAGAGGAGAGAATGGATCATTCTCCAAATACATCCGTAACTTGCCATCGGAGGAGCTGTCATCACAGGTTTATGTTGGCTGCACCCAGCCATATTCCACACTGCTCAAAGAAGGTGGCAGTGTGGAGATGCAGTGGCCAGTATTCTAGTAGCCGAGGCCATTGCCCTGCAATACAGCCTACCAGTACGTAAATGTCCCTGACTGACTGACTGACTGACTATGTTAGCGTAACTGACTTGAGTTACACGATTGGTCGGCCGAGCGTCGAGAGTCGTGAGGGAGAGAGCACAGTTAAAGCACCCCAAATAACAATCACTCTGACAAAACACCCGCTGGCGAATTTTCGGCTGCTAAACCTGCACAGATAAGAAAAAAAGACACTGGGTAATTTTCAAAGCACCCGCAAAGGGGGAAATGCACCCCAAACTGGCTGCACATCGCCTATCGGTGCTGTTTGCACGTATTTAAATTAGGTAATATGCATAAATTTTGCACACAATTGGCCCCCTTTTATGCAAATGAGCCTCACTGCAACAAAAAAAAAAAGAGTCAAACTCACAAACACCAGCGCACCAAACACCAAAGAAAATAATTGGTGCCAACCTGCCCTCCATTCTGGACTTATACACCTCATGAAACATCACTGCAGACTCATCACACCCTGGTCACAACCTGTTCCAACTACTCCCCTCTGGTAGGCGCTACAGAGCACTGTACCCCAAAACAACCAGATATAAACCACTTTATTTCTGCAGGCTGTCATTTAAACGAACACTTAACATTGTCAAAAAAATCCAACCATTTTGTATATACTGTACTGTACATTGTACATATACTGGTACGCTGTCATGTACATCTACCTCAGGCATGTATGTCAGTAACCTGCTAACATCTATTTCAGCATCTCTGATGTATTCTCTGCATCACTGCAACTTATCACCTCGTATATCACCTGCATCTAGTCAATCCTTATGTATATATCTGAAGATTGTTGTGTTGTTGTGCTGTTATTCCATGTTAAGTACAATGTGAGATCCATGAATCCAGAGTCAAACTCCATGTTTGTGCAAACCTACATGGCCCATAAACCTGATTCTGATTCTATTGCAAATGAGTGCGAGATAATCATATTTTAAAAAATACACTTTATTACATCTGTATTTTATTAAGCGCAATCAAGCACATTTTAAATACGTAATAACTTAAGGTATATTTTTAGAGTATAATTAATGTAGAGGAAATGCATTTTAAGTAGATGCGTAACAGTACAATTTCTCTTGAAACATACTTTATGTACTTAGAGTACACTTTTAATACAATTACGTATACTTTTTTCAGTTGGGCTATTTTCTTTTTAATCCCATTTCTGGAGTCACGTGGGACCACTGAACAAGATGAACGTCTAGCAACGCCGCTCCGCATGAACCCCAGAATGTATTCATAATTATGCTTCAGTCAACTCCGCAATATTAAGAAAGTGTCACTAAAATATGTGCGACTACTACCGCGAGTGAATGCATATTAGTTTAGCTGATTTTCGGCATGAAAACCGCGAGTACTAACTCAAAAACAGCAGCTAAGCAAGGCCCTAGCTATGCTAGCACGGCGAGTGGAGCTCCTTTGCAGGCCTACTGAAAAGGAGCTGTGACCAGCACTAGCTCTGGCGCCACCTGGGCTCTCCCAATTGCAGGCCGCACTGCATAGGGCGTTGGAGGAAATAGCTCGATTGAGTGGCACCTTATCAACCCTCCAATCGGATGTGACCAGTGTCAAGACCATTCAGGGTGAAAATGAAAACTGATGTGGCAGCCATATCCATGACTCGGTGGGGCTGAGGCTCGGCTCTCTGAATTGGAAGATGACAACAGATGCCTGAAGCATTTGGCTAACATAAATGCTTAAGAGTGTTCAGAGCTTCGAGAATCTGTGACGGATATGGCTCATAGAGAGAGTCGCCTCAATGTATGGCTCTTTGGACTGAAAGAAAAATCTGAAATTAAGGTCAAGTTTTGGGAACGTGGGAAGCAGTTTTTTTCTCCGAGGCTCTCGGAGCGGATCTAGCTGAGTTGGAGCAGCAGATGGTGCACCCATTTTGACCAAAATGCCAGCAGAAGGTGCTCCGCCTCGTGTGGTCATCATACGCTTTCATAGTTGACTGGAAAAGGAACGCGTCCTGGCTGCAGCGAGGGCGAAGCCTCGCGAATGGGTTCATTGGGACGGCTCTACACTACCTCTGTTCCCTGACATGGCGAAGGATGTTGCGGAGAGGAGGAGGCAGTTCACCAAGGTCAGAAAGAAGTTGCACGATTTGGATGTTGGCTTCATGTTGGCATACCTGGTTGTGCTTCACTTTACATGGAAGGGGCAAAAGGTGAGCTTTGTGGATCCTCGGAAGACAGTGGGGCTGTTGTCTGAACCGGAGTCCGAGTCAACAGAGGCTCGCTCTGGTCAAAGCTAGACTGGAAAGCAAGGATGACAACGTCAGCAGTCGATGAACAATTTTCTTCTACTGTGTCGGGCCCACAGGAGGGACACACGACCATTATCAAGAGGTCAAGACTGGGATGGATATTTGAATTCTGAACTGGACTGGAACACTAATTTCACTGTTGAAGTATCTGTGTGCGCGTGGAGCATGCAGGACAGTCTAGACGTGACCGAGCTAGCTGCGATGTCAGTGGTTGTGAGTATGACCTGTAGCCTAGGTATTTATACAGGTATACAGGTAGTTGTTTTTTTCTCTTTTTTATTTCTACAAGAACAGCAACTTTGAGCTGGTTAATAAGCAGTATGGTGTTAAAATGAGGATTCGCTTCTGGGTACGTTCTAAGACATTCGGTAGTAGTTATGACACGGGACTGAAATGTATCTAAGATGGGGGGGGGGGGCGTCCTGGAGGGATTTCCTTCCCTATCTCAAGGAAATAGGATGAGGGAATGGGGGGGGGTAACTTTCAGTGTTCCTATTGTTCGTTATGGTTTGCATAGGGCAGTGTTGTATATGATACGCACAGCACAGGTGATGGATTAAAGGGGTGTGTGTTCTCCTCTCATGCGGGCACACTCTCGATTAAATGGTAGATAATAATATGTAGCCTAATGGCTAAATATAAAAAGTTGATTACGTGGAATATTAACAGATCCCAGAATCCTATAAAAAGAAAAAACTGGTTGAGTTATTTGATTGGGGAGACACACGGAGGGCATAGAAGCAGACGAATTGAAGCGTGACTGGGTAGGGGCAGGTTTTTCATAACTCATTTTCTAGTAGAAAGAATGGGGTGGCCAATATTAATGCATAACAAACTGAATTTAGCTGTACTTAATCAAAAAAAAAAAACGGACGACGAGGGCAGGATGATCTATTTAAACAGGCCACTATTGATGGCATAAAAATTAACATATGTAATGTGTATGCTCCAAACAAAGAGGATAGTAATTTTATTCATAAGGTTAACTAAACTATGGGAGAAATTGAGGAGGGCCAAATGGTGATGGTTGGGGACTTCAATCAGGTAAAAGATGCCCAGTTAGACTGAACAAGATATCATGAAGTTGTACCAAGGGATAGATTAGCAATACAGTTGATGATGAAAGACCTTGGTCTGGTAGACATATAGAGGTTGGTCAATCCCCGACAAAAAGGGTATACCTTCTTTTCACATATGCATACGTCATACTCAAGGATAGACTATTTCCTGGTCTCCAGAGGAATTATTGAGGAAGTGGCGGATAGTAAGGTTGGGGTGATAGCTTTGTGTGATCATGCTGCGGTAGAGTTAAGCACGGCGATTAAGTCAACTGGAAAGAGGGTAAATAGGTGGAGACTAAAGGCAACGCTGCTTCAAGACCCCACATTTAAGACTGTTTTGGAAACCTACCTTAAGGATTTTTCGATCATAATACTGGCTCAACGGAGCGACTGGGGATGGTGTAGGAAGCTTCAAATGCATACACGAGGGACAGGATAATTTCACACACTAGCTCTCTGAAAAAACTGACCAACATGAGAATTAAAGAGATTGAATCTCAAATTAAAAACATTGAAAATGAGCTGTCAAAACTTTACAGTGACATCTGGTAAAAAACAAACAAACTGTGACCTGGGGCGTCCAAGTAGCGTAGCGGTCTATGCGGTTGCCTACCAACACGGGGATTGCCGGTTCGAATCCCTATGTTCCCTCCGGCTTGGTAAGGTGTCCCTACAGACAATTTGCCGTGTCTGTGGGTGGGAAGCCGGATGTGGGTATGTGTCCTGGTCGCTGCACTAGTGCCTCCTCTGGTCAGTCGGGGTGCCTGTTCGGGGGGGAGGAGGAACTGGGTGGAACAGCGTGATCCTCCTACGCGCTACATCCCCCTGGCAAAACTCCTCTTTGTCAGGTGAAAAGAAGCGGCTGGCGACTCCACATGTATTGGAGGAGGCATGTGGTAGTATGCAGCCCTCCCTGGATCAGCAGAGCGGGTGGAGCAGTGATTGGGATGGCTTGGAAAAATGGGGCAATTGGCCGGATAAAATTGGGAGGAAAAAAAAAGGGGGGGGGGGTAAAAAAAAACATGTGACTTGAAATATCAGCTAAATGAGATATACAATAAAAGGGCAGAACATGCCCTCTTTAGATCAAAAACAAGCTTCTACGAAAGTGGAGAGAAATATTGCAAAAAGATGCCAGCTTTTTAATTCCAGCGATTAATGATGACAAGGGGAAAGTTTTAACAGACAATGTGGAAATCAACAGGGTCTTCAAAAGTTTTTATAGGAATCTGTATAAGTCAGAGGCATCTGTAGATGAAGGCAAATATCAAGAGTTGTTTTTTTTTTTAGGAATAGATCTTCCGACAGTGTCCCCAACCCAAGTGGAGTTGTTGGATGCCCCTGTAGGGAGGCTATATTATCAATGAAGCCCAGTAAATCACCTGGCTTAGATGGCTTTCCAGCTGAATAGTATAGGAAAACCATTGACATACCACCTATTCTAACCAAAGTTTATACAGTAGCGCTGGCAGAGGGACAGCTGCCACCAACATTTAATGACGCAGTAATCACTGCACTGCTGAAAAAAGACAAGAACCCCTATAAGTAGGATTTGGCCAAGTAGTCTGGAAAATGTAGACTGCAAGATTGTGACTACGGTATTAGCAATGAGAGTGGAGAAAGTTTTACCACAACTTATCAATGATGACCAGGTCGGTTTTATTAAAGGTATATCATCAGCTGACAATCTTAGATGCCTACTCGATCTTATCTGGTTAAACTGTAAAGAAGATGTTCCAGTTGTTGCTTTCTTGCTTGACGCCATGAAAGCATTTTATGTGGGCGTAATGGAGATATCTGACGTATACTTTGTAGGCTTTTGGCTTTGGGGCAGGATTTATTAAATGGGTTAAGGTACTATATTCAGCACCGCAAGCAGCAGTTCTTAGGAATAGCATTACATCCCCCTTCTTTAATCCGGGATGCGGGACCAGGCAGGGGGATCCTCTTTCCCCGCTGCTCTTTACTCTGTCTGTGGAACCACTCGCTGTGTCAATTACAGATGATTTGAGAATTAAGGGAGTGCTGGTGGGACGGAGGGAGCATAAAGTGTTGTTGTATGCGGACGACATGTTTTTGCTATTATCAAACCCAGCTTCCTCTATTCCGGGTGTCATGGACATTGTTGAGAGTTTTTCTGAAATTTTGGGTGACAATCTCCACTGTCAAAAACCGGAGGTAATGCCAGTCTCCTGGGGTTGCTGTCCTGCTGATGTTGGGAGTATTTCCATTTACATGGTTATCATCAGGGACGAAATATTTGGACATAACATTGACTACAGACTTTCGGTAGATTGTTCAAATTAATATAAATCCAGTGCTCCAAAATATTAAAGACTAGCTTTGCCAAGTGGAAAATGTTGAATATATCTCTGTGGGGGGGAAATAAATACAGTTAAAATGATGGTATTTTCAAATATTAACTGTATTTCTATGATGCTTCCTTTAAATTTTCCTGTGTCAGTGCTTAAGCGGTATAACGAGGTAGTTAGGGATTACCTGTGGGATGGGAAGAAACCCCGAATTAGTCAAAGTTGTTTACTACTAGAGTGAGAGGAGGACTGGTATTGCCAAATATAGAACTTTAAAGTATTGCCTTTGAAATGGTTAAGCTATGCAAACACTGGTCAGGGAGTGGTCGACATCTGGGTTGGATGGTGATACCGCCTCCGGTGTGGGAAGATGGCAGCGCAAATTCACGTTTGCAGCAACCTCACCCAGTACCGGCTCCGGTGTGGGAAGATGGTGGTGAAAATTCACGTTTGCAGCAGCCTCACCCAGTAGCGTCCATGCAGTGTCTTTGTCCACATCTGCGTCTAAGTTTGTCTTCATTTGATGGCTGAGAGAGCTTGGTCTGCTGCATCCTGTGTGCCCAGGGACCACGGCCCTGCCTGGAACTGTGCCCGAAGAGGTAACACAGAGGACAGTCTGACAGGAAGCGGGGCAGGCTAAGCTAACTGCTAGCCCATGCAGACTGGCAGTTCTGTTAACAGCGAGGGTGGTCTGGCGGCGGCCTCGCCTGGCATTTTTAGTTTGTGTTTTTAGTGTCGTTGTGTAGAGCGTGGGAGGTGTGTCGAAAATGTCTTGCTGGGAGAGCTAGCATTGGATCAGCTGGGAGAGCCTGGTCTCCCTGACCACAGCCCTGCCTGGAGCTGCACCTGAAGAGGAAACACCGAAGGCGGTCTGACAGGATGCAGAAGTGGGGCAGCCTAAGCTGTTAGCCCATGCATACCAGCAGGTCCAACAGTCATCCTGGCTGGCATCTGTTCTCCTGGACAGTGATTTTTTTTTGTTTAGTTTGGATATATGTTTTAGTTTGGATACATGTGTTGTTGTAGTTCTTGTAGTTTTTGGATGTGTGTTTTTGTCTTTGTGTTGCACTGTTGTGGGCTGGGGGAAACTATATTTAATTTCATTTGTCATTTCAATAAAATGACAAATAAAGCGTTCCTGATTCCTGAGACAGAGAAGTCGTTTACCTCTCCTTTTAGATTTATAGACGCTCTGTCTCAAAAGCCATCACGGTCTCCTCCTGAAGGGGATATTAATCCATTACTTCAGCACTCAAGGGAGGCTTGGAACAAAGCCCAAAAAATGTTTGGCCTGTCTCAATATAAACAAGGTTACTCAGTCTTATGGGAGAATCCTGCAATTAAGAAAGTGAAGAAAACAGTATGTTGAAGGGCATGGTACATTTAAGGTTTAGCCACAATTGCTGATCTGTTCGGGGAAGGAGTGTTCTACTCCTATCAGGGGCTAAAGGATCGAGATAAGTTAATGAACAAAGCAGTTTTACAGATACCTCCATTTATGGAGTTGTGTACAGTCTATGAGTTACAATACAGGACAGGATGAAAAGGTTCGGTTTTTTTTTTACCCCCCTCCCCCCCAATTGTATCCGGTCGATTACCCCACTCTTCCGAGCCATCCCGGTTGCTGCTCCACCCCCTGTGCTGATCCGAAGAGGGGCTGCAGACTACCACATGCCTCCTCCAATACATGTGGAGTCGCCAGCCACTTCTTTTCACCTGACAGTGAGAAGCTTCACCAGGGGTATGTAGTGCGTGGGAGGATCACGCTATTCCCCCTAGTTCCCCCTCCCCACCGAACAGGTGCCCTGACCGACCAGAGGAGGCACTAGTGCAGCGACCAGGACAAATGCCCACATCTGGCTTCCCACCCACAGACATGGCCAATTGTGTCTGCAGGGACGCCAGACCAAGCTGGATGCAGCACAGGGATTCTAACTGGCGATCCCCATGTTGGTAGGCAATGGAATA
This sequence comes from Lampris incognitus, assembly GCF_029633865.1. Classification (NCBI taxonomy): domain Eukaryota; kingdom Metazoa; phylum Chordata; class Actinopteri; order Lampriformes; family Lampridae; genus Lampris; species Lampris incognitus. The sequence continues at coordinate 12,507,751 of NC_079228.1, read as the reverse complement.
GACCGGCATGCCACTCGGATGCCTGTATATTGCACAAGTTCTTAAAGCTTCCAAATACTGTACAATAACCCTCAGTATTTTACAAAATGGCAGCAAATGCTTTGTATGGTAAAAGTGAGATTCTGAGGATAATATGGCAAAGCGACCTGGACACGGAGGTTGAACGAGAGGTCTGGGAGAATACTGCCCATAACATGGGTTGGCAGTAAGGGGTCGTAAGAGCAACTTTATACGTTACATAATAACTCATAGATATTATTGGACTCCAGTCAGCCTTAAAAAGCTTGATGTAATTCAAAGCTATGAGTGTTGTATAGGTGAGTATGTTACAATGTTACAATTTCATGTAGCAAACGCTTTTATCCAAAGCTACGTACATCTGAGAGTTGATACAACACAAGCAAGGATCTAGTCAGGGGACAACAACACAAGTACAATGTGCCAAAAAATTAGGTTCAAGTCCGATAGCACATACTAGGTGTAAACAGTGCAGTGCACAAAGGCAATGCATAGGGTGCATGGAAGTGAATGTTTTTTTTAAATATTAATGCCATCAGGTGTGGAGGTGTTCGAGAAAGAGCTGCGACTTTAGCTTCTTCATAAAGATGGAGAGGGACTCAGCAGATCGAATGGAGTTTGGGAATTCATTCCAAACCACTTAAAAGGGTCGTGGGGATGTATGTTGGCCCTGTGATGGCCTGGCGGCCTGCCCAGGGTGTCTCCCTGCCTGCCGCCCAATAACTGCTGGGATAGGCTCCAGCATCCCGCCACCCCGGTTGGGATCAGCAGTCTGGATAATGGATGGATGGATTTTTTCCCCCTCTTTTTCTTTCCAATTGTACCTGGCCAATTACCCCCACTCTTCCGACCCATCCCGATCGCTGCTACTCCCCTTCTACCGATCTGGGGAGGGCTGCAGACTACCACGTCCCCTCCTATACATGTGGAGTCCTGACAGTGAGGAGTTTTGCCAGGGGGACGTAGCGCGTGGGAGGATCACACTATTCCCCCCAGTTACCCCTTCCCCCCCTTAACAGGTACCCCGACCAACCAGAGGAGGTGCTAGTGCAGTGACCAGGACACATACCCACATCCGGCTTCCCACCCGCAGACACGGCCAATTGTGTCTCTAGGGACACACCCGACCAAGCCGGAGGTAACAAGGGGATTTGAACTAGCGATCCCCATGTTGGTAGGCAACGCAATAGACCGCAATGCTACCTGGACACTCCCACTTCCATTTTGTAACTGCCGCTGCTCATTACTGTTCAAACCCAGTAAGTGAAACATTTGTGCCTTTCTATGTTAAATACTGTTTTGTAAAGTTCGCCCGTTAAATTTCCAACCTCTTGTGATTATCAGCCGGGGAAGCCATGTAGGCAGAGCTTGGAGATATTTTCACATTGAGACAAACTGAACTCTTAATGCAATGCCTGCTAACACCACGTGCCCCGGGCAGCTAACGATGATAAATTGAGCCTTGACCTTGTCCTCTCTCCGAGCCACTTCACTGTAATGAGGGATGCTTCACGATGCAGATGCTCGCAATTACACGGACACACAGTCATTTGCGCACGTATGCACATGCAAGCAGGTACACTCTGCAAGCATGCACGCACACACATGCGCACATCCACACAACACCTGGTCATGTTAGGGGTGTCTGTGTGGCGTAGCGGTCTAGTCTGTTGCCTACTAACACGGGGCTCGCCGGTTCGAATCCCCGCATTACCTCCGGCTTGGTTGGGCGTCCCTACAGACACAGTTGGCCGTGTCTGCGGGCGGGAAGCCGGACGTGGGTATGTGTCCTGGTCGCTGCACTAGCGCCTCCTCTGGTGGGTCGGGGCGCCTGTTGAGGGGGGGGGATAGCGTGATCCTCTCACGCGCTACGTCCCCCTGGTGAAACTCCTCACTGTCAGGTGAAAAGAAGCGACTGGCGACTCCACATGTATCAGAGGAGGCATGTGGTAGTCTGCAGCCCTCCTCGAATCGGCAGAGGGGGTGGAACAGAGACCGGGACGGTTCAGAAGAGTGGGGTGATTGGCCGGATTCAAATGGGAAGAAAAAAGGGAGGACCCCCCCCCCCCCCACAAAAAAAAAATTTACAAAATAAGTTGATGCATATGGTCCTTGACTATAAAATCCAAAGTAGTGGAAGGGAATACGGTTTCTGTCTATATCTCGAAGCTCCCCGCTCGCCTCCATCATCTGACATAATCATTAGGCCTCGCTGGCTCGGAGCGTTAGGTTGTCAGCACGTGTAAACATACCTGGCGGTCTACCTGAGGACAACACCACTCTCTCTCGGCAGAGTTTTGTTCGTGGCTCTGTCACGGCACCACGGCGGAAAAGAGATCCTGCTTAGACGCTGGCTTCACGGTGGCGGTGCTGTCACCGGCGCACCTTTGCTTCATGACAGCTTCTCCAGATAAAGAGGCTCGCGCTCTCTAATTACGATGACAACCTTGAGGCCTCATTATAACTCCTGTGTCTGTGCTGTAAATAGAGACGCCTGAGAGTAACGTGAGAGACAAGGTGGGAAGGGTAGTGAGAAGAAGAAGAAGAAGAAGAAGGAGTCAGATTGGGGGGAGAGTATAAAGGACGCTGGGAAAATGTGCAGGGTTTTTTGAAGACCAAATATAGATTGCGGCATCAAAGCGCATGCAAAGATCTCATTCTGCGTGTAAAACCATTGCAACCGCAGACAGCGCACCCCAATTTACCGAAATCACGTCGAGATCACAGATTCTGATACACAGCACGGTACACGACGGTGACACAAGGCTGGCTTGATGATTACATGATTAATCCAAGCAAACTACGGGTGGCCCGGCCGCAGCAACAATCCTACTGCCACCTTGTTTCACGCCGATAATGACTCATTCAGCTGTGCTAATTTGCTAAGGGAGACAGAAGATAAGCTACCTTAATCTCCCCGTTCACCTGACCTACATGTCTTTGGACTGTCGGAGGAAACCGGAGCACCCGGAGGAAACCCACACAGACACGGGGAGAACATGCAAACTCCACACAAATGACGACCACCCAAGGTTGGATTACCCCAGGGCTTGAACCCAGGACCTTCTTGGTGTGAGGCAGCCATGCTAACCACTGCGCCACCGTGCCGCCTGGCCCCACAGTCCAAAGACATGTAGGTCAGGTGAATCGGCCATGCTAAATTGTTCCTAGGTGTGAATGTGTGTCGGCTCTGTGATGGTCTGGTGGCCTTGTCCAGGGCGTCTCCCCACCTGCCACCCAATGATTGCTGGGATAGGCTCCAGCATCCCCGCGACCCTGAGAGCAGGATGCGCGGTTTGGATAATGGATGGATGGATGGATGGCTGGATGGATGAATGGATAATCTTCCCATTGTGGCATGCATTCATGTCTTGTGTTGGATTGCGAATAAATAAGCGCTGGCACCATCCCCTCCCCCATGAGAAGTGAGGATAGACTATGCATGAAAAGTGTGACTCCAATTTATCTGCAAGAGGAAGAGGAGCGTATTGCATTGTGACATTTTTACAGATGGCCAGTCACTGCTAAAACGTGCCCTATGATCCCATTCTTGTACCTGTCCTGGTTTTCTTATTGTTTAGAAAATGCTTACCGAGTTGCAAACCCGACACCAGAGAAGCTGCAGCGGCAGCACTTTGCCATCGCTGTGTGACCAGTTAGTGACTCAGAAACTTTCAGATTTGTTTGAAAGCGTTCACCGTCAAGATGTAAGATTCTTTCAGCGCTGTGTTGTTTCAGTAACCCCTTCTCCCATTCTCTCCTAATCGATACACACATTCACTGCATGTGTAATTGGTTGGCGGTGTTTGAAAAGCAAAGATGATGATGATGATAAATGTGATGATGATTTGATTTTTGATTTTGATATACTTTAATGATCCCGGTAGGGAAATTACGCTCTGCATTTAACCCATCCTAGCTGTGTAGCTAGGAGCAGTGGGCAGCCGCCCCAGATAGCATCCGGATGTGGGCCACTTCAGGCAATGATGCAACACTGGTGGCCTTCTTCTGGCCCTGACAAAAGGTATGTGAGCCTGAAGTGGCCCACAGGTATAACAGCAAACATGGCCCAAATATGCCAAATCAAATGTGGGCCTTTTTTGGCAAAGATGTGGTGCTCTCGGCAACATGTAATCTGGAGGCCCTGAAGTGGCCCGTGTGGTAAATGGTGAATATGGCCCAAATATCACAAAACAAATATGGACCACCTTTGGCAAATATGTGGCACATGCGGCATTGCTATGGCTTGGTTCTGGCCCAGATCTGGCAAACAGGGGCAGACTGCCCAAGTGCCATCGTTCCACGCGGTATGTGGGCCGGATGAAAGAAAGATGAAAGGCTGGTGTGGGATGGCTCCAGGCCACAGCAATTTTGCTATCTGGGACCCTGCAGCACCCAGGGACCAACTCCATTTAGTCTTGCCATGCCTCGGGTCAAGGGCACAGACTAACCCTAAAGTGCATGTCTGTTTGATGGTGGGGGAAACCGCAGCACCCGGAGAAAACCCACCGCAGACACGGGAAGAACATGGAAACTCCACACAGAGGACGACCCGGGATGACCCCAAGGCTGGACAACCACAGGGTTCGAACCCAGGACCTTATTGCTGTGAGGCGACAGCGCTAACCAGTGGGCCACCGTGCCACCCGATGAAGGTGTTGAGGGTTTGTGTGGGGATTGGACAGACAACAATGGTAATGGTGACGACTGAGGCAATGGAGATGTTTGAAAAGAGCAGTGGTGACAGCTGGAGTGAGTGACACCCGTTTTTTCTTTTCTTTTGGGGGGGGGTGTTGGTGCCTTGCTCTGTAATGAGACCCGGCCCTTGCTTCTCCCCGTCAGAGTCGCCTTCCCCCCCCCCCGAACTGAAGACTTGAAAGAATTGTCCCCATCACTTCTGCTGAATGGGCAGCCATTTTCTACGCACCAATTGGACACATGTCCGAGGAGAGTTTTGCTGGCGGAGCAGCACCTTTCAGAACACACGAGTCCTCCTGAATGAATCGTTCCCTCCATCTTCCCGTCCCCCATTTTCGCCCATCTCAGTCCTTTGGTTCTGTCCAGCCTGGTGAAAGGAGGAGCGCTTGGCACCCCACAGTTTGAGTGATGAGAGAGATAAGTGGCAGAGATGCCTCTGGAAGGGAGAAGTCCGTGCTGGCAGAACTGTGCATGGGTGTGTGTTTGTTCATAAATGTTTGAATAGCTGTGCATTAGAGAGAGCGAGAGAGAGAGAGAGAGAGAGCTAAAGGTTGCAGATGTCGGTGCCCTGGCACAGACGCAGTAGTGGATTTAGATATGAGTAATATGGGCATCTTGGCGGGGCCGCACAAAAAAAAAAATTCGGGATGGCGACCACTGCCAGCGCGTCCAGAGGTGAACTAGGCAAGGGCGGCGACATTTTTGCCAACTATTCATGAGTAAAACTGCAGCATAACCAATAGCAGTAGCTGCAGGCTCGCTAGGCTACGCGTTCTGTAAGCACAACGCATTGTTGCGGAGTGTGTCCATCATGCTGCACTTGCAGCCTCCTCCCGCCCCCCCGGCTCTCACGAGCCGGTGATAGCCTGGCCTCCTGACACCAGTTCCTTCGAGGGAAAAAAAAAACATGCCCGCTTTATTTGCTCTCTAGTCATTGTTTTAAGGTGCTGATGATATGTGCTTGCGTGCGTTTCATGCGTGTGTGACGCAGGTGTGTAGGAGAGATTTGCACCGGTATTATTTAGTTCGAGATGCTGAAATTGGACTATATGGAATTGGTAAATCGTTACATGTGCCGTCATGACTGCTGTAAAGAATAGGAACTAGGTTATCGGAGGTACTACGCAGAACTGTTCAGTGCGTTATTTGTATACGCATCCACAACATGCTCGCATATTGCGTCATGCATATTGTTGAGACTCTGAGCAGACTAGCGCTGCACAAGACCATTTTCGTTATGTGTATGGCACGCTGGCCTTTGTGTGTTGCTGCTGGTAGGGCATCATTGTTTTTCACTCGGAGCAGCAGCAGAAGTACGTGTTCTGGTCCGGTTCGTGACCACGTCCTTACTCGAGCTGCTGATATTTATACACGAAAGGGAGATCACGGAAAGGAGCTTTTCGAACCCGAAGCTCGTTGAATCCTACCCGAGGTCCACCATGTCACAGGAGCACCTTAGTGATCTCGCTGTCATCAGTGTTAACCACGCACTTGCTCGGCAGATTTCTCATGACGATGCCATTGACGACGTTGCATCGAGGAAGGCAAGAAAGGGGCGTCCGGGTAGCGTAGCAGTCTATTCCATTGCCTACCAACACAGGGGATCGCTAGTTCGAATCCCTATGTTACCTCCGGCCTGGTCGGGCATCCCTACAGTCACAGCTGGCTGTGTCTGCGGGTGGGAAGCCGGATGTGGGTATGAGTCCTGGTCGCTGCACTAGCGCCTCCTCTGGTCGGTCAGGGCACCTGTTTGGGGGTGGAGGGGGACCTGGGGGGAACAGCGTGATCCTGCCATGTGCTACATCCCCCTGGTGAAACTCCTCACTGTCAGGTGAAAAGAAGCAGCTGGTGACTCCACATGTACCGGAGGAGGCATGTGGTAGTCTGCAGCCCTCCCCGGATCTGCAGAGGGGGTGGAGCAGCGACCGGGAAGGCTTGGAAAGGTGGGGTAATTGGCCAGGTACAATCGGGAAGAAAGAGGGAAAGAAATCCATTAAAAAAAAAAAGGAAGGCAAGGAAGGTCAGGGTTTATACAATTTAGATTGTGTGTTTCTTGTTTGAAGTGTGACAGTGTACTAATCAGGTTCTCTTCTTTATACTAAGTGTGTTATTCCATTTGTGCGATATAGGATTTGTGCAATGTAGTTTTATTTGTGTTTTATGTGTATTTATATACTACTTCTTCTTCTTTCGGCTTGTTCCCCTGTTTTTCAGGGGTCGCCACAGTGGATTTTATAGTTTCCAACGGTACCCTGTGAGGGCACAGCAGCAATGGCAGTCGTTGTCAACCTGGGCATTTACCGATCCCGTATGACGTAGTCAATCCACTTTCTGAAATGGCAACATTTTACGCTGGATACCCTTCCTGACACAACCACTAACCCTGTGGACAGGGGCACGGGTAAAGTGCTGGATGCCGTCCCAGTATTCACAGAATGCGCCCATGCCTGTCACCGTATTTCTATTTATATACTACAATTTATTTCTGTTTTTCTTTGTTACTTCTTTTTGATATTGATGAGTTTTACATATCTATATGTTTTTAAATGTTACGATCATTTATGGCGGCACAGTGGCGCAGTGGTTAGCATGGTCACCTCACAATAAGAAGTTCCAGGGTTCGAGCCCCGGGGTAGTCCAACCTTGGGGGTTGTGTCGGGTCGTCCTCTGTGTGGAATTTGAATGTTCTCCTTATGCCTGCGTGGGTTTCCGCCGGGGGCTCTGGTTTCCTCCCACAGTCCAAAGACATGTAGGTCAGGTGAATCGGCCATACTGAATTGTCCTTAGGTGTGTGTGTGTGGGCCCTGTGATGGCCTGGCAGCCTGTCCAGGGTGTCCTCCCACCTGCCGCCCAATGACTGCTGGGATAGGCTCAAGCATCCCCGCGACCCTGAAAGCAGGATAAGCGGTTTGGATGATGGATGGATGATTATTTATTTTTATTTGTGTTGTTCCAAATGTCTGAATAAAAATGTATAGTTAGTGTAGAGTCATGCTTTTGTTTTGTTGGTGGTGGTGGTGGTGCGGGCAAACCATTTTTGTTGGCAAGGAGCTGAAAGGGAGGTTCACCCAGGGCGCCGCACAAGCTAAAACCACTACTAGAAGAACATGATAAGGAGCCCTCTTGTCATTCAGATGTGTGTTGATGTGTGTCTCCTTGGCAAGTCAAACCCCTGTTGGAAATGGAGGGCTAGGGCACCTTTAAAAAATAGTACTGACGGTCCGCGGTGGTGTAGGGGTCTAAGCATCGGCTTTGTGTCGGTGCAGTTGCCCACTGGGGACCGGGGTTCGCGCCCCGGTCTCGTCAGATCTGACTACGGCCGGACTCGATGAAGCAGCAATAATTGGCAGCGCTGTCTTCGGGAGGGGGGCGGAGTCGGCTTGTGTTCGTCACATGAATGCGTCTCTGGGTGTGTCGGAAAAAGCAGTGGTTCGGCCTGGAGTCGCCTTGTCACGGAAGTGGCGAGGCGTCTCCTTCCAGACCGCCGGCCGGAGAGATGCAGTTGGCGAACGCATGCAGTACGAGGGTGGGGGTTTGAACTAAAATAGGGATCGATTGGCCACTAAATTGGGAGAAAATAGGGAAAAATCAGAAATTTAGAAAAAAAAAAATAATACTGATCACACCAAAATAAGTTTTTCAAAGTTTTTCTTTGTTAGATGGATACACACACACACACACACACATATATATATATATATATATATATATATATATATATATATATCCATCTAACAAAGAAAAACTTTGCATTCCACTCCTCATTTGTTGAGCACTTTGTGGTGGACGTCGGCGGTAAGCAGGAGCGGGTTTCGGTGGACCGCCTCAAGCTGGCTCATCTGGACTTGGATAGGCTGGTTCAACTGGCCCTGGCCCCACGGTGTGGATGCCCCCTGCCCCTACACCCTTCAAGAGGAGCCATTTTGGCTGCATTATTCCCCCCCCCCCCCCACCACGCTTTCTTTTTCTTTTTGTCATGGTGAATTCTGGGGCGGGCGTGAGTAGTGGCCTACTTGCAGGTTAGAGATTCACCATGTGGACCAGAGACGGTCCCTTTAAGACAGTGGGTTCATCGGTTAGTTAAGGGGTTGTGGGTAGACACGAGGTTGAGGTTTGAATATTGTGAACTGTTCACTTAAGAGTTAGCCTCCTTTCTTTCATTCTCCACTATCTCTCTCTCTCTCTCTCTCTCTCTCTCTCTCTCTCTCTCTCTCTCTCTCTCTCTATATATATATATATATATATGTGTGTGTGTGTGTTTATAGATCGATAGCTAGATAGATAATTATTCTCCATAGAGTAATTTTGCACGGGTAGAAAAAAAATCAAGCCCTTGTTGTCAGAAAGATTAAGTAGTCATGACCTGTTCATTTGAACTTCTTTCATTTTCAGCTGATGGAGGATAGTGTGGTCCCGGAGTCTCATTAATCACCAGGGAACAGCAGAGGAAAGCACGCCACCTTGATTTAATATGCCCATTGATTTAGACCGTCAATGCTCGCACAACAAGAACTGATGTGCATACCAGAAAAACAATACCTCCATCAGCACACACATTTACGCTAATATGATACCGGGCCAGCAACTGTGGGCTTGGCCAGCACGTTGGAAAAGCCTGCTGTCTGGTCCGGCTTACCAATCTGCATAAGGCATAACAAAAAAATAAATAAAATCAAGACACACAAATCGATGCAGTCAAATAACGGACCAATTGTGCAACGGATACAACCGAAAGTGCGAAACCAAACACAAAGCCAAGCTATAACAACGTTCCTTTCGGCACGAGGCCTCCGCGCGGGGTTTCGGGTCGAGCCGTGCCCAACAGGACGCCGTTTAAACCGGGCCGTTTTTCCAACGCGCCGTGCAGCTTTTCAGCACTCTACTGTAAAGGATTTGCCTTCCGTCCCTCATCTCCGCTCAATATTGATCGAAGCATCGTCGTCTCATCGGGCCCCTCGAGGCGCGCGGCGCTAGTATACGGTTGCGGTTGCGTGTTGTACTTACCGCGTGGATGGGGCATCGAACAGTTGGTGCTTTCACCTCGAGGTTAGGCACCGACGGCCCAGCACCTGCCTCTCTCCCTGCAAGACACAATGCATCCCCGCCGCACACTACGCGCTTGACACCGCTGGCCCATTATTCCTCATTCTCTCCAGCAAATGGGCTCTAAATCACATCCCCTCCCACAATAAATGTATACACACACTTTGTAATATTTCTCAGGCGGTTATCTTCCTGCACCATAAATTGAGTCATTTGTCTCCTCCATATTTCTTTCTCTCTCGCTCTCTCTCTCTCTCTCTACCTCTCTCTCTTGTGCGCTCTCTCTCACTCTCTCTCTGTCAGCCGTTTGGGAAGGAGGAGCATGAAGTGGGAGAACCACAGCTGAGATTAAAACCTGATGGAGGGTGTCTGAATGATGTGTGTGTGTGAGAGAGAGAGAGAGAGAGAGAGAGAGAGAGAGAGAGAGAGAGAGTGGAAGAAAGGGGGGAGAGAGAGGATTAAACCTGTACCTTGGGGTCGCTCTAGATGTCAGGGAGGCACAGGGGAGGAGTAGTGCAAGTGCTGACGGGGCAGTCTCTGTTACACACACATCAAGCCCAGACGAACACACACCTACCTGGACGAGCATCCTCACACACACACACACAAACACACACACACACACACACACACACACATGCAGTGAGCCATGCAGAGACACCCTGAGCTTCTCATGCATTATTTATCAAACACTGTACCATTATCTCTTTATTTTTACACCTCACCTCAGCTGAGACTGAGGAATAAGCTGTGTATGTGTGTGTACTTTATGTGTGCATCTGTGCATGTGTGTGCTTATGTGCACAAAGCACAATGTGTGCACACTTAAGTACGTGTCCACTTGCCTCTTTGCCTGCACGCATGGCTGCACGCAAATATATACAAGACATGGCCAGCAAATGAGAGTGATGGCGCCGGAGAGAGACAGAAGTTGTGTATTTAGTGGGTCACCAAGCCTTTGACTGAGCAACCACAAGCGTCAATATGAAAAGAGGCCTGAAATAAAAAGAACGAGGCGGGGAAAGCAAAAACCGCCGCCATCAAAGCAGCCGCTGGCCGGAGCGTCTTCTGAGGGAGCTGTTTGTGTGACATGCAGACCGGGGCACAAAGAGAGGACATGAAGCCTAACAGCCACGGAAAGCACCAGAAAACAGAAAAATCAAGTTTCATCCACAGCCTTGCTCATTTCCAACTGAGCACAACGTATGGGAGAATGGCAGGAAGCGGGAGGCAGTCGGGGGAATAAGGGAGGCTGCACAACAACGAGGACAAGAGGGTGCATGGATAGGTTTCCCCAAATATATTCACAGTCGTTTCATATTCATTATGCTACATTAAATCATCATGCTGCACATTTACAACTATTGAGCGTTGTCGGCGCCTCAAGGAGCTGCAGGTGCGCAACTCATAACCCACCAAATATCTCTTTTATGGCTCATCTGGGTCTCGTCTACTACCCTTAACGTCATGACACCAGAATCTGGTTGAGGAAGAACACGGAAAACCGTGTCAGGTCTGCTCCATGTACTCTATTATTTCATATTTATTCTTATTTTATTATCTACTCTGCTTCCAGCGTGGGAAAATGGCTGCACAAATTCATGTTTGCGGCGGCCTCACCCAGTCCCGTCCATGCAGTGTTTCTGTCCACGTCTGCATGTAAGTTTGATTTCCTTTGATGGCTGGGAGAGCTGACGTTGGATCGGCTGGGAGAGCTTGGTCCGCTGCATCCTGTGGGCCCAGGGACCACGGCCCTGCCTGGAGCTGCACACGAAGAGGTAACACCGAGGGCGGTCTGACATGACGCGGAAGCGGGGCAGGCTAAGCTAACTACTAGCCCACGCAGACCGGCAATTCTGATAACACCGAGGGCGGTCTGGCGGTGGCCTCGCCTAGCCTCGACTGTGTTTTTAAAGTCGTCGTGTGGAGTGCAGGGAGGTGTGTCGAAGGTGTCTGGCTGGCTGGGAGAGCTGGCATTGGATCGGCTGAGGGGATTTGGTCTGCTGTGTCCTGTGGGCCAGAGGACCACGGCCCTGACCGGAACTGCGCCCAAAGACGAAACACCGCGGGTGGTCTGACAGGACGCGGAAGCGGAGCAGGCTAAGCTAACTGCTAGCCCAAGCAGACCGGCAGTTCCGACAGTCATCCTGGCTGGCGTTCGGTCTCCTGGACAGTGATTTTTTTATGTGTTAGTTTGGATATATGTGTTCTTGTAGTTTTTGGGTATGTGTATTTGTGTTGCACTGCTGTGGGCTGGGGGACGATGTTTCGTTTCATTTCACGTGCGCAAGTGCACGAAATGAAACGACAACTAAAATGTTCCTGATTCTGATTATCAGCAGCAGTTTCCCCGCGGGCGCTAACCAAAGCAAACCCTTGTTCGGTCCTCCTCGGTGCGTTTACGTCTCCTGGTGCCAGGCTTTACAGAGTCACCATCTCTCAGGAGGTCGACCAACACCCTCTTACTCCCACCAGAGGGTTTGAAAACACATTGTTTGTTCTCCTGTACCGACTGAGAGGCACACCTCCGCCGGCCCTTAAGCGTCGCCCTGCAGAGAGATACGGCATCGACAGACGTCTTTCTTTTCTTTTTTTGTTTTGTTTTTTCCCCCACTTCCCACCCCGTACCGCTGATTTGTGATGCCTGTATCAGGCGAGCCCGGCTCGTCCCGGGAGGGAGGCTCACGCGCCGCCTCCTGTTTTCCCAACCAGATGCCGCGCTGCATGCAAATAAACACAGAAATACGGAGGAGCTGCAGACTCCCCGGCAGCGAGTGACAGTCCAAAACAAAAGCAGTCAACTGATAGAGCTTCACACTCGAGCAGCTAATGCACGGTGTCAAACACGGCGTCGAGCTAGAAGAAGAAGGGGTGAGAAGAAAAGAAAAGAAAACAAACAAGCATCAGTGTGGAATATGAGAGTAGCGTCTGTGAGATTAAAGCATCGAACAGAAAGTGCCTCCGTCTCTTCCACTTAATGGCAGGGTTGTGGTAAGAGAAGAAGACGGAGCGATGGAGAGTCAGACGGAGCACGGGGGGGGGGGGCGAATGCATAGAAAGAACCCTTAACAAGGTTCAAGTGGCTTTTGAAGGATGCTAGACCACACAGACGCTTCTGACTAAATCGGCCTTGAGAAGTCGTCGAGAAGCGCATGAGCACATCGGTGGGCGAATGGGCGGCGAGATGCACAGTACAAGACACGACAGTGGTCAAAGGAACATTCTCCACAGGGTATAAGCATGACAACTTTTCCTTCCACACCGTTTAAAACCCACAAATTAGTATCGCAGCAGGCGGCAAGCCGGCGCAGTGGTTAGCGTGGTCGCCTCACAGCAAGAAGGTCCTGGGTTCGAGTCCCGGGGGTAGTTCAATCTTGGGGGTCGTCCCGGGTTGTCCTCTGTGTGCAGTTTGCATGTTCTCCCCGTGTCTGCGTGGGTTTCCTCCGGGGGCTCTGGTTTCCTCCCACAGTCCAAAGACATGTGGGTCAGGTGAATCGGCCCTGTGACGGCCTGGCGCCCTGTCCAGGGTGTCTCCCCGCCAGCCCCCAGGTGACTGCTGGGATAGGCTCCAGTATCCCCACGACCCTGATAGCAGGAGAAGCGGTTGGGATAATGGACGGACGGACGGACGGAGTATCGCAGCCCGAGAGCCGGTGGCGTCGCGCCCCGGGCTGCCAGAGCACTTCATTTCCATCGCACCATCCTGACATGATCCCCGTTGGGGTCAAAAAGCATTCGCATTGAACGAGGTCGACCGATCAGTCGACTGTTCAGGGTGTGCAAATTGCCGCGGCGTCACAGATAAGGGAATTTACTCAGTTCAATCCAAAGAGGACATGTTGAAAGTCAAAAACCTTTTTCTCAGGTTTCTGGACCCAAGAAAAAGAAAGAGGCAGCTAAAACAGAACCGAAAATCCATCACCAATAGAGAAACTCATCACCGGGGTTATTTATGGAAGACCTCGCGAGAACCCATCTTCGTTACAAAAAGGCCGCGAGTTGCCGTACACACAGGGACGTGACTTAGAAAGGAAGTTATTTTTGTTTGGCTGCAGCCCAACAATTCTCCGAGACACCACGGGCAGAGAAAGTCAGCGGCGGCCCGAAGCGAGCAGTGGTGCTAAAATCAATCCGGGCCGGCTAAAAGGGGGGCCGGCTAAAAGGGGCCCCGGCGTGCGGCGAGCCTGCGGGGAGTAAAGCCTATCTGCACCGGGAACACAAACACGATGGGATCTGTTCAGCCATGCAGCGCTCCTGGCCATGGAATACCAATGGCCCAACGCAAACTTTTTATGAACACATGCGTGCGCCGAAGGTCTCACACAAGCACACACACACACACACACACACACATATACATACACACACACATGCACACACACATGTGCACAAGGCAACACTGGGCCAAACTTGCCTTTTTTTGGACAAAACAGTGTTTGCAACACACATGCCCATATGCACATGGAAGCTCACAAATACACACACACACACACACACACACACACACACACACACACACACACACACACAGGCACACACACACACTGACTGATCGCTTGTGAAGGCTCTCTCTATCTGCATTTTAGCTCAGAGGGTCAACACCCCCCCCGGAGAATTGTCTGTTCTTTTGGAGTCCTTTGACTCTTATTGACAAGCCTTGGAGCCAGGAGGGTAAACACACAAACAACATACACCCATAAACACATATTTGTATCTCAAAACACTAAGTACAAAAAATGCGCATGCATAAAAGGTACACACACACACACACAATCACAAATTTGTATGAAAAAACGTTAGGGAAGTGAAAGACGTGCATAATAAGACATAAACTTAGACACACATGCACGTGCAAGCATGCACACACACACTGACATACAACAGACACTAACAAACTTGGTTGTGGTCTTACTGTATCGTGATAGTGTTGAAGTGGAACATATATGTGAGACCTGGCCTTCGAATATGGTAATGGCTTTTAGATGTACGCAATTTAGACTGGAAGGGAGCGCTGATGTGAAGTGCCGTCATCCTTTTCCCACTAGCTGTGCTCAGACTGACACAACTACACTGACTGAACACCTCTCACGGACACACTAACCCACAGTCAAACTCGGAGATACATGCCAAGACATCCACACAGATTCCCATTCAGTCCTGTCAAATTGCTGTTGCTCCCTTTGGCTAAATGAGCTTGAGTGGATGAGATCTGCTATAGAGAGGAAGGAGAATGATCCTTTGGTCATGTGACTACCCTATAAGGACAATCACATGACATCACATGACAAAAGGATCATTCTAGATCCATCAAAACACATACTACATGTCAAGTCAAGTTTATCTGTATAGCCAAAATTCACAGGGAAGTCTCAAACGGCTTTAAAATCAGTACAATAAGGATGTCTGGGTGGCGTGGCGGTCTACTCCTTTGCCTACTAACATTGGGGATCGCCAGTTCGAATCCCCGTGTTACCTTGGTCGGGCGTCCCTACAGACACAATTGGTCGTGTCTACTGGTGGGAAGCTGGATGTGGGTGTGTCCTGGTCGCTGCACTAGCGCCTCCTCTGGTCGGTCAGGGCGCCTGTTGGGGGGGGGGGAACGGACTGTGAGGAATAACATGATCCTCCCACGTGCTACGTCTCCCTGGCGGTACTCCTTACTGTCAGGTGAAAAGAAGCAGCTGGCGACTCCACATGTACCGGAGGAGGCGTGTGGTAGTCTGCAGCCCTCACCAGATCAGCAGAGGGGATGAGCAGCGACCGGGACCATTCGGAAGAGTGGGGTAATTGGCCAGATACAATTGGGGAGAAAAAGTGGGGAAAAAAAAGTTTATTTGCATAGCCAAAATTCACAAGGTAGTACCAAAGGGCTTTAAAATCACTACAATATGGACCATAAACCCGAACAAGGAAAAACTCCATAAGTAAAACCTTATCAGGAAAAAAAAATATGGGAGAAACCTCAGGAAGAGCAACAGAGGAGGGATCGCTCTTCCAGGATGGACAGACATGCATGCAATAGGTGTCAATTTACACAAAATACACAAAATTAAAAGCATTATAATGTAACATCGTAGATTACACAGAGCAGGGTAACGTAGAATACATACAGTTAATGCATAAAATCACATGATGAGAGCGAAGATGGTGCCATACTACGGTGAGCTACTCTCACTTTGTTTGTTTTCATGTGATATGTCGCTTTTGTTGCACAAAATGCGTCTTGCACAATTACCTTTGTTCGCCAGACTTTACTGGACATAAGATTAGACGTTCCCAAGAGAGATGACCTGCAACGAGTGGCGGACTGGGAATGAATAATGGCCCTGGACTTTTTGACTCAGACCAGGCCACCAACCCCCCAGCGATGCACAACCACCCACGCAAACCACGCCACACTCCATGCAAACAAGATTATTCAATATTTACAACAATAACTTTAGTAAAATAGAAGTAAAATAGAACAAGGGGAATGTGTAGCTTTTACGAGGACGCTGGCTAGAAAGAGCACATTTTGACACAATGGCACTGGCAGCAAAGGTGGCAAGAATCTCTGGAACCATCTGACCATTAAAAGAAATAATACAGGAAGAAATGTGTTGATGAAAAGACTGGTGAGTAGGCAAGTCATAGAATAGAATAAAAATAAACATATTTCCTACATCCTTGAATTAGCAATTTCTGCAGCAGCTCACTTCTCTCAGCAACGCCATCTATAACGAGGTCACTGTCCAGGGCCATTAAAATATCTTGCTCAGTAGCCATGAGCAGAAAAGCCTTCAGGTGCTGTTGAGATAGAGTGCTCCTTAGCCCACTCCAAACTCACCTGGCTTACTTATCAGCCCCCATCTGCCAGTGGATTAAAAACTTCCTGAAAGACGGGAGGCAGCAAGTGAGGCTAGGGAAAATCACATCCAGCACCCAGACAATCAGCACTGGTGCCCCCCAGGAATGTGTGCTCTCCTCTCTACTCTTCTCCCTCTACACAAATGACTATACCTCAGGCGACCTGTCTGTTAAACTCCTGAAGTTTGCGGACAACACAACCACCATTTGCCTTATCCAGGATGGCGATGAGTCTGCATATAGACGGGAAGTTGGTCAACTGGCCCTCTGGTGCAGCCATAACAACCTGGAGCTGAACACACTCAAAACAGTGGTGATGACAGTGGACTTCAGGAGGAATCCCCCAACACTGCCCCCCCCACCATACTCAACAACACAGTGTCTATGGGGAAAACCTACAGATTTCTGGGTTCCACAGTCTCCCAGGACCTAAGATGGGCATCCAACATGGACATTGTCATCAAAAAGGCCCAGCGGAGGATGTACTTCCTTTGCCAGCTCAAGAAATCCAACCTACCTCAGAAACTGCTGATTCAGTTCTACACTGCAATAATCCAGTCTGTCCTCCGCACATCTATCACTGTCTGGTTTGGTTCGGCCACCAAACAGGACAGAGACAGACTACAACAGACAGGTCTGCAGAGAAAATCATTGGTGCCAACCTGTCCTCCATTCAGGATTTATACACCTCCCATCTCAGGACCCGTATTAGAATCGATGTGTTTTTATGCCATTTTTGTCATTTTGGTTAAGAATAATGATTTGTATTATATTTTGGTCCACACAAGAATGATGTCATGTTTGAAATATTTTTCTTTTTCACTTTAATAGTTTGAAAACATTTTGAATATTTTGATAATTGAACAAAAAGAATTACAGATAAATTAGAGAATTAAAATTAATTACACAGAACAGCAATAGAAAAATGTCAACATCCATTTTGTGTGTGTGTGTGAGTGTGTAACTGTCCAGTCATTGACAGTTCCTCTCATTTCTATTTTCTTGCAGTTAAGTGACTGTATTTGCTGAAGCTTTTGATGTGACAGTCCCCGTTTCACCTTCTTGTTTCCTCACTGTATGCAGCTGTGACAAACTACCCGTTTGTGGCTGTAATCATTGCACACAGGCACACTGCATTTCCCACACCTATTGTTGACTTTGCGATCTTAGTTATTTGGGCAGATCTGACACCTCTTTCTCTTTGGTTGGCCCTATCTGCTTCTTACCTGTGGCTGGGTTGTGGCAGTTTGCACATCTGGTCCACGGTGTCTACACCTCCTTTGGTCTTGTTGTAGAATGTGATCACTTCTGGTTTCTTTTTTCTGCTATTTTCATCCACCATTTTGTCGTGGTGCATCGTGCTCAGGAGCACAACAGCCATTCCTTTCTTTCTGACATAGCTGACCATGGTAAGGCTGCCATTGAATTCAAACTCTGTGCTGTGAACCTCCCTGAACTTGGAAGCCTTCACCAGAGAAGGGATGTCTGGCTTGTTCTGTCGTACAGTCCCCACAATAGTGAAATCCTTCTCTGGGAGATGCTGCGCAAGATGCACACTGGTGAAAAAGTTATCTGTGGTGATGTTGCGACCTATGTTTCTGAATCTACTACACAACTGCTGGACAATGTTTTCCCCCAGATTCTTCTGAACTTCTTCCCCTGGTTATCTCCCCATGTAAACCATCCTATCTAGTATTGTGTAGGGGATGCGTAAATCACAAACCCAGAAGCTCTTCAAGCCATGCTTGGTGGGCTTGGTTGGCATGTGCTGTAGAAACTTGCACCTCCCCCTGAATGGCACAAGCTGTTCGTCCACAGTGACACAATCACTGAGGATGCATCACTGTCTGCAGTTGACCAGGAACAGGTCCCATATGTAGCAGAAGGCTGCCATATGGTGCATTTCCAGTTGGATGGCTCTGGTCCTCTTGTCATCGAAGCACAAGACACGGCGTATATCTTCAAATCTTCCAACAGCCATAGTGGTCTTGTACATGGGATTATGTAAAGGACTCCCAAACAGCTCACGGACTGATACATCCCAGTTCTTCTCACTTCCCGCAAGAAAGGTTAATTCAATGAAGGCCACGAATCCATCTTTGTTGACATTTTCCCACTCTTTTTCTCTAGCTGTTGCTACTCTCCATGACACCATCACTAGCCAGAGGATCAGCAGTCAACAGGTGATGCATCTCCCTATCGGCCTGCAGTCAGCCAGTATGAATGGCACCTGCCCTTGATTGGCCTGCGATTAGATGCACCTGTGCTAGGGACAAGTCTTGGAAAAGCTTAGCATCGGTCTGCGGATGCCCGTGTTTCCTGAACCCTCGCCTGCCTCCCAAACCCTTGCCTCCTCTGTGTGAGAGAGTGTTTCCCGTGTTTAGTATTTTATGTTAATTCGTGTTTGCATTTTTGCCTGCCCTGTTTGGCAGTGTTTTTTTGTTATTGTATGTTTTCCGGAGTCCAGTAAAGTGACTTAGTACTTAACAACTGCCTGTGCCACATCTCTGCAATTGGTCAAACACACGGCGTTACAGCAAGACTCGACCAGAAATGGACCCAGCAGAGTTAGAGCAGTTGCGTGTCGCCATTACCGCCCAAGGTGCAGTTCTGGGTGAAGAGTACACTGAGCTGCAGTCGCTGAAGGCGAGCATCCGCTCCATCTCCAGCCTGGTTGGAGAGATCCACCCCATGCTTCAGCAGCAGGCAGCGGATCACTCCCAGCTGCAGCAGGTCCAGGCTCAACAGCAGCAGTTGATGGCCGCCATCAAGAGCCTCACCACCACTCTCCCGTAGCAACAGCCTGCCCAGACGGCATCACAAGCGCCAGCAACACCGAACCTGACCACCTCTACTGACCAGCTTTCCACTCTATTCTGACTCCCAGAACCGAGCCTGCCCACCCCCCAGAGAAGTATTCTGGGAACCCCGAGACCTGCCGCCAGTTCCTGGTCCAATGTGAGCTAGCCATTGGGGCTCAGCCCTCCAAGTTTGTAAATGAGATGGCTAAGGTCTCGTTTATTATACAGCTCCTGTCTGGCCCTCCCCTAGCATGGGCCACTGCTTTGTGGGAGCAGCGTGCGCCCACCTGCCAGTCCTACCGAACCTTCGTGGAGGAGCTGCGCCGAGTTTTTGACCACGCTGTGATGGGACAGGAGGCAGCCAAACGACTATACGCCCTGCGACAGGGAGGGGAGATGGTAGCGGACTACACTGTCAAGTTCCACAAGCTGGCAGTAGAGAGCGGATGGAACACCGCCTGCCTCCTCACCGTTTATCAGCATGGACTGTCGGAGGACATTAAGGATGAGCTGGCCGCCAGGAAGCAGCAGGATGACCTGGAGGAGCTCATTAAACTCGCCATCCGAGTGGACAATCGCATCCGGGAGCAGCAGAGGGAGAAGAGGGTTCGGTGTGCCCATGGATCCCAGCTCGGTACCTACGCCACTCAGCCCACTGGCCGCTTTCCGGCGCCTGCAGCCGCCTCCCCTCCACTGGGAGTAGAGGAGCCCATGCAGATCGGCAGGGCCAGTCTGCCAAGGGCGGAGCGTGTCCGCCGGCAGAGGGAAGGCTGCTGTTTGTACTGCGGAGAGGCTAGTCACTTCATCGCCCACTGTCCCAAGGCTCCAGCAAAAGACGAGACCCGTCAGCAGCTGGGGAGAGTCTGACGGGCCGAGTCTACATACTTCCTTCTCCCCAGCCCCGTATGTTGTTGTCCGCCACCATTTCCTGGGGCTCTCAGGCACATCAGCTCAGTGCCTTTGTCGACTCCGGCGCTGCCGGGAACCTGCTAGACATTGCCCAAGCCCAGGAGTGGTGTGTCCCCACCTGACACTTTGAGGAGGACATTAACATGACAGCCCTCGATGGCCACCCTCTGGGGTCCGGAAAGGTTCGGCTTTGGTAAGCTCCATCCATGTGCCTTTTTTTTCCCGGAGTCTCAACTCCACAGAGAGAAATTATGATGTTGGGGACCGGGAGCTCCTGGCAGTAGTGGAGGCTCTAAAACAATGGCGGCACTGGTTGGAGGGCTCGAGGCATCAGTTTGTGGTTTGGACCGACCACAAAAACCTGTCCTACATCCGCAGTGCCAAAGGGCTGAACTCCCGGCAAGCCAGGTGGGCTCTTTTCTTCAACTGGTTTGACTTTGTATTGTCTTACCGCCCGGACAGTAAAAACACCAAAGCCAACGCACTGTCTTAACAGTTTGATGCTACAGGGAGAAGTGGAAAGCCCGAGCCCATCCTGGCCCCATCCCGCATCATTGAACCAGTCCTGGGGGGGATAGAGACCGAGGTGGTGGCTGCACAATGCACTGATCCAGGGCCTGGGGGCGTCCCGCAGGACCATCTGTATGTGCCCCCTGCAGTGCGGCCACAGGTCTTGGAATGGGGGCATTCGCCTCGTCTGGTGGGCCATCCAGGGGAGAGGAGGACTCTGGAGTTTGTCGGCCGCAGGTTTTGCTGGCCAACCATGTGGAGGAATGTTTCCTCCTTTGTGGCAGCCTGCATCACCTGTGCCCAGAAGAAGTCTCCACGCCAGGGTCCGCCTGGCCTGCTCTGCCCATTGCCTATCCCACATCGGCCCTGGTCCCACCTGTCGGTCGACTTCGTCACCAGCCTCCCTCAATCTGAGGGGAAGTCGGTCATCCTGGTTGTCGTGGATCGGTTCTCGGTTCGTTGCTCTGGCCAAGCTCCCGTCTGCTCGGGAGACCGTAGCCTTTATGATGGAGCATGGCCTTCCTCGTGATGTGGTGTCAGATCGTGGTCCTCAGTTCATCTCCCATTTCTGGAAGGCCCTCTGCTCCCTCCTCGGGGCCACTGCCAGCCTCTCTTCAGGTTTCCACCCTCAGTCCAATGGGCAGACGGAGAGGGTGAACCAGGATCTAGACACCATGCTGCGCTGTCTGGCTGTTTCCAACCCATCCTCCTGGAGCTCGCAACTGCTGTGGGAGGAGTATGCGCACCACACCTTGCAGTCCTCTTCAACCGGCATGTCACCGTTTGAGTGCCAGCCGGGGTACCAGGAGGCTGAAGTGACGGTTCCGGCAGCTGCCGACTTTGTGAGGTGGTGTGCGCGGACCTGGAGGAGGGCCCGAGCTGCGCTGTTACATGCCAGGTCCAGGTACACTCAGCAGGCCAACCGACGACGGCGGCCAGCGGTTTCCTTCCAGCTGGGGGATAAGGTGTGGTTGTCGTTCAGGGACCTCCCCCTGCAGGTGGAGAATCGGAAGCGGGCTCTGCGCTTCATGGGTCCATTCGCTGTGGTGGCACAGATCGGTCCAGTCTCCTACCGGTTGCAACTGCCTGCTTCCATGCGGGTCCATACAGTATTCCATGTGTCTCTCCTGAAGCCTGTCTCCATCAGCCCCCTGTCTCGCCAGTCCCACCCCCGCCTCCTCCTCGCCTGATCGACAAGCTGCCTGTCCACACAGTTCGGAAGATTCTGGACTCCCACCGGGTGCATCGTAGCATCCAGTATTTGGTGGACTGGGAGGGCTATGGGCCGGAGGAACAGTGCTGGGTTCTGGCGCGGGCCATATTGGACTGGACCCTCATCCACGATTTCTAGCGCCATGGGCCGGGCCAGGGTTACGTCAGGTGCCGTCCCTGGGAGGGGGGTACTGACACAATCACTAGCCAGAGGATCAGCATCCAACAGGTGATGAGTCTCCCTATCGGCCTGCAGTCAGCCAGTATGAGTGGCACCTGCCCTTGATTGGTCTGTGATTAGGTGCACCTGTGCTGGGGATTATTTGACCGAGTGCTTTGCAGACATACGCTGTCGAGTCTTGGAAAAGCTTAGCGTCGGTCTGCGGATGCCCGTGTCTCCTGAACCCTCGCCTGCCTCCTCCGTGTGAGAGAGTGTTTCCTGTGTTTAGTATTTTATGTTAATTCGTGTTTGCATTTTTGCCTGCCTTGTTTGGCAGTGGTTTTTGGTTATTGTATTTTTTCTGGAGTCCAGTAAAGCGACTTAGTACTTAACTGCCTGTGCCTCGTCTCTGCAATTGGGTCCAAACACACGGCGTTACACTCCGTCCCTCCAAGTTCATGCACTTCATCACCTCTTGTATGGTATTGTCAGTGATCCCATGCATCTTTTGGTGAGACAGTGGTGGTAAGCCCTGGTGCAGGCCTTGACCGACTTTTCCGGATATTGTGGCTTGGTGTTCTGCTCTGGGTGTGAGGCTCACTCTAGTAATAGCCCTTATGACTCATTCTGTTGGACGTGATTTGGACTTCACTTTCTTCTTCAGAGGGCTCACAAGAGGAAACTTCTGGGTCTGACTTGATCCTGTTCAGTTAGTAGAGTTGGATTTCCGGGTGGACGACTGACATCTCCACCTGGACAATAGTCTGGGTCCTCATCATCTGAGGTTTACCAACCCCATAACTGCCTCTCCATCATCCAGTAGGACCATTTCAGCAGGATACCTGGCAGCCATGACACCTTGGATGAGGAAACATAAGACGAAGAGAACGTTTTGAATGACAAACAAACCTATCGATCAATATTTAGCTAGCTAGTGTTAGCTAACTATATGTTGATACATAATAGTAACACATACTCTTTCACACAATAGGCATGGATGACACGCACACACACAGTACATACAGTAATGTTAGCTAGCTAGTTAGCTAGCTAGTGTTAGCTATCTATAAAGTAGGCTAATTTTTTTGATACATGATAATAACATACTCTCACACTATAGTCATGAATGACGCGCACGCATGCACACACACATGAACGTGCAAGTATGCAGTTGAAATACATCAATTTGATGACATCAAATATTTTCTGAGGTAAAAACTTAAGATAATACTTACATGTATATCCAAAGGAGTTGAATCAAGTGCAACTGGAGTTGGTATATATCCATGAAAACGTTTCGCCTCTGACTAGACCAAGCTAGTCTGACTGGCTGGTGATGAGACTCAGATATTTAGCCTCTAGGAGTCGTTGTAAGAGCTATTGATATGCGTGGCTCTTTGTGATCCGACTTACATGTATCAGATCTTGCTGTGTAAAATAATCTTCCTGGGGGGTGACACTCCTGATATAGTCTGTGTTGACCACAGTAAATATATTCCTGACAGCCACAGTTGATAAGAATCAAAGATTCCCAAGATATTCCATAGGAAATGCATGCAGATCATCTTTGACCCACTTACAGAAGCTTGGGGTAGTAATACAAAAACTACAATTTCTCAAAATGTATAAAATTTAAGTTAAAACGTAAATGGCATTGATATCAAAAACGTGTTTTTTGAGGAATAGCTGGAATATGAAACGATAACAATTTTTAATTACAAAGATATTGCAAGAAAACAACCTCACCAGGTCATTTTTGACCAACGTATGCATCTGAGGGTTAACAATCCTACCATACTGGTGTGCTCAAGTGATGGGAAGGAAGGAACGGGTGGTCTTCTCGGGGTATGGAGGTGATCGGGTTCAGTGGTGGCTCGCCATCTCCTTCATCAAAGAGAATCCAAAAATCCAAAATCTAAGGGTATTTCCAGGGAATCTCAAAACTTAGCCTGTGTAAAAACAAGGCCGTTACTATACCGAGTCATGAAATTCTAATCTTCTATGGCCATACTGAATTCACTCGTCCATCCATCCATTATACGGGGGTCGCTGGAGTCTATCCCAGCAGGCGGGGACAAACCCTGGATAGGCCGCCAGGCCATCACATAGGGCCGACATACACACCCCCACACACACCCACACATTCATTCCTAGGGACAATTTAGTATCGCCGATTCACCTGACCTACATGTCTTTGGACTGTGGGAGGAAACCGGGGCCCCTGGAGGAAACGACGCAGACACGGGAGAACATGCAAACTCCACACAGAGGACGACCCGGGATGGGATGACCCCCCCCAAGGTTGGACTACCCCGGGGCTCGAACCCAGGACATTTTTGCTGTGAGGCGACCGCGCTAACCACTGCGCCACCGTGCCGCCCGCCATAATGAATATCACATAAACATTCTCAAGATACTACTGTAACACAATAGCGACTAATAAGTTGCTTGTTTTTACTGTGCAGCATTTCTCGTATTGAATATTTTATCCCCTTTTCACCAATAAATTGACATGTGTTTCTCTTTAAATCGTGACCTGAATAACAGCACAACATCATACATCTTACACACCACATATTCTTATATTCGAGGTTATAGTAGTTTCAGTGTATGTAGTCTTCTTAAAACATACTACATATTATCCTTAGTACTGGCAGTGCATAACATAGTGCATAACAAGTGTACATAATATAACACTAACAAAAGCACAAAAGCCATGGATTTGTAACCGGCTATTTTCTTGCCCGGTGCGGGATTCGATACGGGGTGTACTGCACCACAAGGCGACATCACTAACCGCTCGGCTAAAGGGTCAGACCCGTTAGCTAGGGGCTAACGTGTCTTATTAGTAGTTTACAGAATCAAGTCAGTTTTGACAAGGGAAGCGCAAGCTTTCTGCGGCGCCTCGTGCCGACAGACAACAATGGCTACTACAGTTAGCCGCACTAGCCCAGCTCAGCTAAACTCACCAAGACGCTGCCGAAAGCGACTAACTCCTGGCGCACAGGTCCGTGGATCACCTCTTTCCCTTCACGTAAATGTCGTCTCAAGACATGCTTAGCGTTCATGACCAAGTTATCCACTACCGCTTGTTTTAGTTGAACTATTTCCCCACTCGAGTGGCGCTCATCCGCTCGCGCTGTTTCTCCAACTCCGCACCGTCCACCTAGAGGGGGCGGGACCCACCGCCCATCGCCAATGGGAAGTCTCCTCGCCCGACACAGCCAATAAAAAATGGACACGTGTATCGCCATGCAGCAAACAGGAAACAACACAGGAAACAAAACAAGTCCACAGAGTCCCTACTGGATTACACTACCAAGACCTTCTGCACATACAGCAACAAGAAGCCGCGGTTCACAGCCAAACTAAGACAACTTCAATTCAGTTCAGTTCAATTCAATTCAATTCCATTTATTGTCAGTAAAAACAAGTTGCAGGCACATGTTAAAAATGAAATAAGGGCTGTCGCTTCACCAAACAGTCCAAGACAGACATACACAAACACAGGAAACACAGTATAAGATATAAACAGATGAAGACCAAAAGCTAAAAATACGTTAAAAAAGAGCACAAGTACAAAAATATTTACAAAAAAAAATATCCACAGACATTCAGTGGGTAGCCAGGTTCAGGTGAGCAACAGCTTGGGGAAAGAAGCTGTTTTTGAGCCTGGTAGTGTGGGCTCTGAGGCTCCTGTAGCACCTCCCAGAGCGGTTGGGGGGGGGCATCGGCAGGCCAAGCAGGGTGTCTACAGTCATGGCAATGTACAAGCAGGCCAGAAATTCTCTGACAAAGGAGATCAGAGTGGCACGGTGGCGCAGTGGTTGCTTTACAGCAAGAAGGTCCTGGGTTCGAACCCCAGGCCATCCCAGGTCCTTTCATGTGGAATTTGTATGCTCTCCCCATGTCTGCGTAGGTTTCCTCCAGGTGCTCCGGTTTCCTCCCACCATCAAAAAGACATTGCACGTTAGGGTTAATACTCCTGTCTGTGTCCCTGACCAAGGCAATAGAAGAACTGGAGCTGGTCCCCGGGCACTGCAGCTGTCCACTGCTCCTATACAATAGGATGGGTTAAATGCAGAAAACAACTTTGTTGTAAGAATACAATTGTATCAAAACAATGACAAAATAAAGTAGCTTTCTTTCCTCTTTCTCTTAGAAGAAGCTACACTGTAGAGCTGAAATACAGGTTTTCAGCAAACGACCCTGCATCAGTGTGGAGAGGCCTGCATGACATCACAAACTACAGAAGACCATCCCCCCATGCTGAGGCAAACAGACCTGGCTGATGACCTGAAGGTCTTCTATTGCAGGTTTGAGAGGGCCAAATTCACACCCATCATCCACTCCAGCCCAACGACAATGGGCCCTATCACACCTCTGGCAACCCCCCCCCCACTATCCCCCCTAAATTATCAGGATGCACTCAAGATACATGTAGAGGATGTGAGCCGACTTTTCCAGAGACAGAAGACCAAGAAAGCACCGGATCCCGATGATGTCGATACATGTGGAGTCGCCAGCCGCTTCTTTTCACCTGAGAGTAAGGAGTTTCGCCAAGGGGAGATAGCACGTGGGAGAATCACGCTATTCCCCAGTTCCCCCTCCCCCCTGACCAGGCGCCCCAACTGACCAGAGGAGATGCTAGTGCAGCAGCCAGGACACATACCCACATCCAGCTTCCCACCAGCAGACACGGCCAATTGTGTCTGTAGGGACACCTGACCAAGCCGCAATTGTGATGGACAGGTTGACAGATGAGATCAGGCAGGAGTCTGTGGACGATGATGTTTGTGGATGACATTGTGATCTGTAGCGAGAGTAGGGTGCATGTTGAGGAGAGCCTGGACAGGTGGAGGTATGCAGTGGACAGAAGAGGAATGAAAGTCAGGAGGAGCAAGACGGAATACCTATGTGTGAATGAGAGGGAGGACAGTGGAATGATGAGGATGCAAGGAGTAGAGGTGACGAAGCTGTCTGAGTTTAA
This sequence comes from Lampris incognitus, assembly GCF_029633865.1. Classification (NCBI taxonomy): domain Eukaryota; kingdom Metazoa; phylum Chordata; class Actinopteri; order Lampriformes; family Lampridae; genus Lampris; species Lampris incognitus. The sequence continues at coordinate 12,480,564 of NC_079228.1, read as the reverse complement.
ATACTTGGGGCCAACTGTACAAAGTAACGGGAAGTACAGAAGAGAGGTGAAGAAGAGAGTGCAGGCAGGGTGGAGTGGGTGGAGAAGAGTGTCAGGAGTGGTTTGCGACAGAAGGGTACCAGCAAGAGTTAAAGAGAAGGTTTACAAGATGGTTGTGAGACCAGCTATGTTGTATGGTTTGGAGACAATGGCACTGATGAAAAGACAGGAGGCGGAGCTGGAGGTGGCAGAGGTGAAGATGCTAAGATTTTCACTGGGAGTGAGAAAGAAGGACAGGATTAGGAACGAGTATATTAGAGAAACCGCTCAAGTTGGACGGTTTGGAGACAAAGCAAGAAAGACAAGATTGAGATGGTTTGGACATGTGTGGAGGAGAGATGCTGGGTATATTGGGAGAAGGATGCTGAATATGGAGCTGCCAAGGAAGAGGAAAAGAGGAAGGCCAAAGGGGAGGTTTATGGATGTGGTGAGGGAGGACATGCAGGTGGCTGGTGTGACAGAGGAAGACTCAGAAGACAGGAAGAAATGGAAATGGATGATCCCTAACGGGAGCAGCCGGAAGTAGTAGTAGTAGTAGTAGTAGTAGTAGTTCTATTTGTGGACAACGCCAATATTTTCTCTTCTGGGGAGGATTTACACCAGTTTTTGGAGGTGATCATAACAGAAATGAGAAAAGGTGATTTGACATAAAAAATCATCAAATTTGAACAGAACAAATATTATGTTTAGAAATTTTACAATAAACACTCAAGTACAAATGATAATAGACGGTGCCAACATAGAAAGAGGAAATGAAAATACATTTCTAGATGTAACCATAAAACCGGCTGGAAACCCCACATAGAATATGAGCGAGGAAAGCTGGCAGGGAGCGCTGCAGTCCTGGGTAAAACAAGGCACACTCTGGACCATAAAGCCTTGTACCCACTGTATTGTTCACTTGTACTGTCATATCTGTATTACTGTGAGGAGGGATGGGGTCACACCTACAGAGGCAACGTACAGCCATTATGCATCCTGCAGAAAAGAGTCATAAGGATCATTTACAATGTCGGATTTCACGTACACACTAACACACCGTTTTCATAGTCACATGCCTTGCAGTTTGTGGATCTTGTAGAACTTAACAAAGCACAAATAATGTATAGGGCTGGAAATAATTTGCTACCAGGTAATATACCAAATAAATATTCTTCGACGGGCTGGGGGGGGGGGGGTTATAGTTTGAGTGGAAAGTTAAAGAAACCTTGTGCTAGTACAGCCAGGGAGAGTATGTGTGTTTTGACCTGCAGGGGGAAGTTGTGGAATGGTTTGGATACTCAAGCAAAGTGCCAACATTATTCAGTTCAAAATGATGTACAAAAAGTATTTTTAAGAGGTATAGAGATGAAGAAGGGCTGTGATTACTGTGTAGGTTTTATCTTACTGATACTGTGTGATATTTGGGTTGTACGTAGAATCAGGATAGTTGGTTATAAATCACATTACATTACATTACAGTCATTTAGCCGACGCTTTTATCCAAAGCGACTTACAATAAGTGCAATTAATGTAGGAAATCAGGAGAACTACTAGTCATCAGAGGTCATAGGTGCATCTAAACAAGCATCTAAGAGCAAAACCAGAGCTACAGTAAAAGAGCAAGAAAGAGGTTTTTTTTTTTAAAGAGTGAATACAATAAGTGCTAAGAGCAAGTAACAGGGTAGTAGTTCTTGAAGAGGTGAGTTTTCAACCTGCGCCGAAAGATGGGCAGCGACTCCGCTGTCCTGACATCAGTGGGGAGTTCAGTCCACCACTGTGGGGCCAGAACAGAAAAGAGCCGGGACCGGGTCGATCGGCAGCAGGGGCCTCTGAGCGACGGGGCAACCAGGCGTCCCGTGGTGGCAGAGCGAAGTGGTCGGGCGGGGGTGTAGGGCTTGACCATGGCCTGGGGACAGGAAGGAGCTGTTCCTTTCACTGCCCTGTAGGCTAGCACCAGAGTCTTAAACCGGATGTGAGCAGCTACTGGGAGCCAGTGTAGGGACATGAGAAGGGGAGTTGTGTGGGAGAACTTAGGGCGGTTGAACACCAGATGAGCTGCAGCTTTCTGAACAAGCTCCAGAGGTCTGATGGCCGACGCCGGGGCGCCAGCAAGGAAGGAGGGAGTTGCCGTAGTCCAGCCAGGACATGACCAGACCAAATTGTATATAAGATAAACCTTATGCGTTAATTGATGAGTAGTGGAGAAGGGGGCAGGAATAAATAAATGTACACTTCCTCCTACTCCTTTTTGTACATGTAATATGTAATTTGTGTTATTTATGAGAGTTTTATTATTGAGTTTGTTGTATAGGTTTATTGTTCATTTCATTTTATTATTATTATTATTATCGTGTTTTATCTGTTTTTTGCTGCTTTTACTTTTCTTTTTTACATGTTTGAAATAAAAATAAATCAAGTCAAACCTTTGTACTGTGGAGCACCTGTCACAGGAGGTCGGAGGCTCCTGATGCCGATGTCATATGTCCTGCAACCTAATGGCAGCAGCACTGGCACATCTCAAAATGGGAAACGGCCACTTCCTGGGCTTGTGCCAGAAATGGCGTACCTGTTTAATAAAGCTCATGGGGGAGGGTGTGGTCCTTATCAAGCACATCTTTACTGTCTATCATGCCCCCAGCTACACAGAAGCAAGGGAGAAGAGCCCACATCAGTGTGCTGCCTGTCAAGTGCACTTTGAGGCAGATGTTGGCATTAGAAATGGCTGCTACTTTCTAGTGCCGGGTTTGTCTTCCCTGATCAAAGACATTCTAGAAAGCCCTAATTTAGCTTTATCAAGACAGACGGCGGCCGATGGCGGGGCTCCGGCTGACATGCAGCCTGGCGCTGAATACAGAAATCTCAGAGAAAGTTGTACAACTGGGTGAGCACAACGCGAGTTTACTTCAGAACTGTGACGGAGTTCTGAACCTACCAAGTGTGGCCCGCTCAGTGTGAGGTAAATGAACTCCAGCCAGTGTTTGGTTTGGTAAGAGGAAGCGGAACATACCTACGCTGCTGAATCCATTTGTTAATCATATTTTAAGTTTTTTTTCCCCCTCCACTTTTTCTCCCCAATTGTACCCGGCCGATCGCCCCACTCTTCCCGAGCCGTCCCGGTCGTTGCTCCACCCCCTCTGCCGATCCGGGGAGGGCTGCAGACTACCACATGCCTCCTCCCATACATGTGGAGTCGCCAGCCGCTTCTTTTCCCCTGACAGTGAGGGGTTTTGCCAGGCGGACGTAGCCCATGGGAGGATCATGCTATTCCCCTCCCTTCTGAACAGACTGACCAGAGGAGGCGCTAGTGCAGCAACCAGGACACATACCCACATCCAACTTCCCACCCGCAGACACGGCCAATTGTGTCTGTAGGGCCGCCCGACCAAGCTGGAGGTAACACGGGGATTTGAACCGGCGATCCCCATGTTGGTAGGCAACGGAATAGTCCGCTACACCACCCGGACACCCTATTTTCAGTCTTGAAAGAGACGGCATTTCCTGGAAAGATCCACAAAGCATACAGCATGTGTCCAGGGTGACTTATATGTAGTTCAGACTCAGCTGCCTGCCCACTTCTCCGAAATACCAAGCAAGTCAATGGGATGTATGGATGTGATTTTTTTGCCATCATACAGGTGTAGGTCCTTACCCCTATCACATACCAGAGTCCCCACCCAGATCTGAAGCAGAGCACTTTTACCATGATAATAAAAGCAACTTGTGAACAGCCAGTTACGGGACTTGGTATATATCCGTGAAGACGTTTTGCCTCTCGATTCAACTCCTTTGGATAACCATGACCTGGATGAATGAGAACATTCACAGACAGCCAGTTACGGGGGTTAAAGGCACATCTGTACTGATAAAGGCTAGATAGATTTCAAAGGATTAATAGCTTCACCCCAGAATATCAGCATCGTGTTTGTCTCTGCTGTGACTCGACAGTTGCAATCTCTGCGGTTTGATTCCACCAACCACACAAAACAGCAGTACATAGGCATACAAAAGGTCGACAAATAACTGCTTGCAATCCAGCCCCCCAGCAGAGCTGACTAGGACACCACGGTCATTAAGTGACTGGGCATTTTGGAAAGCATCAGAATGGAGAGCTTTTTCTCCTTTTTCTATTCCCTACCAGTTCATAAATGGCGCTCAACTGAGAAAACACTGGAGTTATCACTTTCTTCTCGTTTTTGGCATCTACGCACTTCTTCAAGAAGCTGTCAGTTTACGTGACGCTAATGTAGAAAAATGGCACTCAAGATCTTGTTCTTCAGTGTGAGGTTATGTATGTTATTCAACATGTGTCATTCAACGTACACTTGATAACTCATATCGCAGCTAGTGTGGGGAACTGGGGTCCTTTTGGGCAACATCTATGTTTTCATTTGAATTGTTTAACGACACTCTACTAGAGTACTTTAATGGAACTACACATGTCTGTCCAGACAGGGAAGAAGTTCCTCAGGTGGAGGAGCCTACAGAAAAGGGTAGAAAAGTGCATGGCTTACACAGGTGATGAGGTGAAAGACCTCTTCTTTCAACTTCATAACAGCAATTCACTTACAAATAAGTCCGAACACTTGACGGGAAATATCAGAGTCTTTGGTAGCCCCTCTTCGGACAGTGTACCTTTACCACGTGTCCTTGCTATTGAGCGTTTAAGTGGTGACACAGTAACCAAGTGCTGCAGTTGTAAGTGTTATCTGATAAATGACATACTGTACCACTCAGAAAGCAACAGGAGGTTAAAGAAGCAAAGTAACTGCTTTGCAAAAATACATGTATATATCCATCCATTATCTGAACCACTTATCCTGCTCTCAGGGTCGCAGGGATGCTGCTGGAGCCTACCCCAGCAGTCATTGGGTGGCAGGCGGGCAGACATCCTGGACAGGCCGCCAGTCCATCACAGGGCCAACACACACACACACACACACACACACACACACACACACACACACACACACACACACACACACACACATTCACACCTAGGGACAATGTAGCATGGCCGATTCACCTGATGTACAGGTCTTTGGACCTGGGAGGAAACCAGAGCACCCAGGGGAAACCCATCCCTTTACATAAAACCAAATCAAGGGTGTTACCACTGCAATGAGTCGACTCTTGAACAAACTGAGTGAACCCCAAAGCATCAACTAGTGCCAGAAAGGATCAGCAACCTTATTCAGATGAATATTTCAATCACCAAGAATAAAAATCTCATCAGAATGAGTAACAAGACCTGAGACAAATTCCTCAAGAAATAGTAATAGCCAGGGGATCGATAGAGTATCACAATCTGGACCGAGCTGAGTCTCTCCATGGCTGAGGGAGACAGACCAAGAACAAGAGCTTCAAAAGACTGGAATCTAGCTTCAAGTCTAGAAGTCAGACTGAAAATAGATTTATATATTGAAGCAACACCCCACCTTGTGTATTTGCCCAATCTGCATAGACATAAGTATAGTTGGGTGGGGAAGATTCATTTAAGGGAAGGAAAACATTTGGTTTCAGCCATGTTTCACATAACCCAATCATATCGAAACTGTGTTTAAAGAATCAGATCATTTATTAATTAGTAAGGCTTTGGTAGACAGGGATCTGATATTTATGAAACCATCCATCTGGTTTCATAAGCATTGTGGAAGTGGAAGTTGGGCAGGCTAAGCTAACTGCTAGCCCATGCAAACTGGCAGTTCCAATAACACGGAGGGTGGTCTGGCGGCGGCCTTGCCTGGCGTTGACTGTGTTTTTAGTGTCATCGCGTGGAGCACGGGGAGGTGTGTCGAAGGTGTCTGGCTGGGAGAGCTGGCGTTGGATCGGCTGAGGGAGCCTGGTCTGCTGCGTCCTGTGGGCCAAAGGACCACGGCCCTGCCCAGAGCTGCGCCCAAAGAGGAAACACTGAGGGCTGTCTGACATGATGCAGAAGTGGGGCAGGCTAAGCTAACTGCTAGCCCATGCAGACCGGCAGTTCCGACAGTCACCCTGGCTGGCGTTCATTCTCTTGGACAGTGAAATTATTTGGATATGTTGGATAAAGAAGTTTTTGGATATGTGTTGTTGTAGTTTTGTAGTTTGGATTTATGTGTTTTTGTAGTTTTTGGATGTGTTTTGTCTTTGTTTTGCACTGCTGTGGGAAACAATATTGCAACGTGCATGGATAAGTAGACACATTGGCCCTTGGCTAATGGGTCAGACCCTTTAGTCGACTGGTTAACGTTGTCGCTTACGGTGTGGGAGAGACAGCTTCGCATCCCGGCTGTGGCGACGGTTCCCGGGCTGCCTTCTGAATTCGCTACAATATTTTGTTTCATTACATTTACTAGCTTACATGAAATAAAATGACAAATTGTTCCTGATTCCTGATCTTGTGGAAGTGATCGGTGGTAGTAGGCAAAACGTTAGAGCTACCAATAGGGGAAATAGGTAAAAACTAACAAAATAAAGATCATATAAGTTGAAGATTATGAAAATATAATGCACATTTCTCACTAGAAATGTTATCAAGACGCATTTTTATGCTGAAACTCTTAAAATATTGCATTTTCCACTGAGAATAAAAGGTGTGTTAGCCATGTTTTTTCTTTTCACAGACATAAACTTGACAGTCACGTGACGTAACGCAGGCTCCAAAGACATTGGCTATAAGTTGAAATGTTAATATGAAATTTATTTTTGGTTCAGAAACGTCGACATTCTGTGGTTTGCAGAAATATAAAATGCCAGCATTTTATTCTGGCAACTGGGTTGCATAAAATCCAGCAAATTTAAATGTGCTGGGTGATAAACTTGTAAAGACAATGCAAGGTAAATTTAGTTAAGCTGTGTCCCTCCGAGACAATGTCAGGAAGCCCACAGATGCAGTTAAGAGCTGGCAGGCCTTGACATCCCAGATAGCATCCAGATGTGGGCCACTTCAGGCAATGATGCGGCACTGATGGCCTTCTTCTGGCCCTGACAAAATGGGTGTGAGCCTGAAGTGGCCCACATGTATAATAACAAATATGCCAAATCAAATGTGGGCCTTTTTTGGCAAAGATACGGTGCTCTCGGCAACATGTAATCTGGATGTGACCCTGAAGTGGCCCATGTGGTAAATGGTGAATATGGCCCAAATATCACAAAACAAATATGGGCCACCTTTGGCAAATTTGTGGCACATGCGGCATTGCTATGGCTTGGTTCTGGCCCAGATCTAGCAAACAGGAGCGGACCACCCAAGTGCCATCATTCCACATTCCATTGTACATACATACAATGAATGTGTTCTCTGCCTTTAAGCCATCCTAGCCCACGGTATGTGGGTCGGATGAAAATGTCAGTGTGGGACGGGTCCGGGCCACAGCAATTTTGCTATCTGGGATGCACACAAGAGGCGAGGTCAGACGTCAACACAGCATTCACAGAGAGAGAGGGGATGAGAGAAGTCACGGGAATGATGCCCAAGTTGTCATAGCTAAAACTAATAGTATAGAAGCAATTTTAAATGAGAACAGTACAATAGCATAAATCTCCAGGAGGGTGGGATGGTGTCCAAGGGGAAACAGGACGCATCGCAAACAGGCTCCGAAATCATCAGGCGGTCAAAAGAGAGAGAGAGAGAGAGAGAGAGAGAGAGAGAGAGATCATCCATGGTCAACAGACAGTCCATAAAGGAAGAAAAAATTGTCCTGGAAAGAGAGAGAGAGAGAGAGAGAGAGAGAGAGAGAGAGAGAGAGAGAGAGAGAGAGAGAGAGAGAGAGAAAGAGAGAGAGAGACTAACAGAAGGTCGGAATCGTGCAATAGATTCAGAAAGTGTATGAATATTCTCGTCGGCAGGACAAAAACAAGACCTACAGCTATAAACACAATGAGCCTGAGATCCTCCCAAAAGAAGATAAAGATGATAAAGAAGATAAAGAAGATGGTTGTGAAAAAGCTCAGAAGGAAGTCAAACTGCCAAAGAAACAAGACAAAAGCCGATGAGAACAGATGGCTTTTCAGTTTAGATTTGAAAGAGTCTGGAGTGGGGTTCTCTGGTGGCGGCTGGGAGACTGATCCAAAAGAAGAGGAGGCTCTGCAGCCTGCAGACCTCTTCTGGGCTCTGGGGACAGAGAGGAGGTCTGACCTTTGAAAACGCAGGGCATGAGGAGGTACATAAAGCCATACAAGATCTGACATGTGAGGGGACAAGCCCATTAGCTACTTTATAGGTTAAAAGTATCACGTTAAAGTCAGATCTAGCCCTGGTGTGGTCCACACATTCTGTATACCGCCCTCGTCTTGAGGGTCATTTATGGCCCGCCTTCATTAAACCTCTAAATTAAAGCAACTTAATTTAATTTTAAACACCAAATCTATTTTGCACGAAGAAACAACCTGTCCTTCATCACAAACTTTGTGACTTTCTGGGTTTTCCCTCTTCACAGTGCAGAAAGACTGCATTTAATCAGTGGACACCACTCGCTTTTATTACCACACTCCTGTCATACTTGTTTTCTTTACTAAAGTTGAGGTTTATTATTATTATTATTATTATCATTTTCATTATTGTTATTATAACTGTACAAATGTCCTTTAACTTCATGCCATAATACATCATAATAAGCGGGCGGGTCCATTCCTTGGGCCTAGGGTTAGAATGAGGTAGAGGTCTACTTGATGGATAGTGCCTTTCTCTGGTGTTAAGGTAAGTATCTAGGCCTATTGTTGTTGTTTTGGAGGCAGTTTCCAGTTGGATTAGACTCCTGCCACCCTTGTTTCTGGGGAAGTACAATCTATCCACATCTAATTTTGGGTGGTGCATCCTCTCTAAGGTGAGTATTTTTCTTCTTCTTCTTCTTCTTCTTCTTCTTCTTATTATTATTATTATTATCATTATTGATTAAGGTATGGCATAGGTGTAAAAATTAACTTTTTAGCAAGAGATAGCACTTGAATAGCCTAAGAAATGGGCAGAAATGTGCAGAAAGCAGGGTCCGCGGTGGTGTAGCGGTCTAAGCATCGGTTTTGTGTCGATGCAGTTGCCCACTGGGGACCGGGGTTCGCGCCCCGGTCTCGTCAGATCTGACTATGGCCGGACTCGATGAAGCAGCAATAATTGGCAACACTGTCTTCAGGAGGGGGGCGGAGATGGCTTGTGTTAGTCACATGAATGTGTCTCTGGGTGTCGGAAAAAGCAGTGGTTCGGCCTGGATTCGCCTTGTCACGAAAGTGGGGAGGCATCTCCTCCGAGACTGCCGGCTGGAGAGATACAGCTGGCGAACGCATGCAGTACGAGGGTGGGTGTTTGAACGAGAATAGGGATCGATTGGCCACTAAATTGGGAGAAAAATGGAAAAAATTAGAAATAAATTTAAACAGAAATGTGCAGAAAGTAGTTTTTGCCTTCAGGTCAAACGTGACCCTAAGGCAATCGTAGTACCCTAGTGGTGTGCATCCATCCATCCATCCATTATCCAAACCGCTTATCCTGCTCTCAGGGTCACGGAGATGCTGGAGCCTATCCCAACAGTCATTGGGCGGCAGGCGGGGAGACACCCTGGACAGGCTGCCAGTCCATCACAGGGCCAACACACACACACAAACACACACACACACACACACACACACACACACACACACACACACACACACACACACACACACACACACACACACACACACACACCTAGGGACAATTTAGTACAGCTGAGTCACCTGACCTACATGTCTTTGGACTGTCAGAGGAAACCGGAGCACCCGGAGGAAACCCACACAGACACGGGGAGAACATGCAAACTCCACACAGAGGACGACCCGGGATGACCCCCAAGGTTGAACAACCCAAGACAACCCCCAAGGTCAGACAACCCCGGGGCTCGAACCCAGGACCTCCTTGCTGTGAGGCGACCGCGCTAACCACCGCACCACTGTGCCGCCTGGGGTGTACAGCTTTCATGGAAATATGAACAAAAACAACGTTTCACTTCTTCTAATGTTGGGGTCACTCCAGGTAAAGTCATCAAATTTCCGGTTGAAAAAAAGATCAAGTAGACTCGTTCCTCTGCAGCTAAACACGGTCATGGGTCATGTTTTGACCCGTAGACAACAGGAGGGCCGGCGTGGACGGGGAGCCGGGGCCGGCAGGCTGGAATCGACGTGATACGCTCAAACTTGTTTTGTTTTAGCTGACATTCATTCTGGCAGCAGCAGCTTGGACCAGCTGAAGGGTTTTAGCGCTAGCACACAGCAGGCTGGGACATAAAGGACACTGCAGTAATCTAACCTGGACGAAACGAATGCACGGGTCAGGATCTCAGCATCAGCCATGGACAGGAAACACCGGATTTGGGCAACGTTTTGTAGGTGTAAAAAGAAGAAGAAGAAGAAGAAGGCAGTTCTTGGTGATTTCTCTAATGTGAAATTCAAAATATAGGGATTTAGCAAAAATAACACCGAGATTTGCACGCACACCTGCCCACATAGACACGCCTCACTGTGCTGACCAACCTCCTCCATGTTAACCGACAGCTCTTGTTACCAGGTCAACCTATCAGCCGAGTCTCACGCCGTAGCGCCGCGGTGCTGATGCAACCCGTGTACTCACGCCTGAAACACAGACTTCCCTCCTCCAGCGCGAGCCCTCTGAATTATTTTGTTTATTAACGCCTCGGGCCCGATTCATAATTCATAGGCAGCAGTCGGGGCCATCAACTCATCAATTTCATATCAGGAAGGGGAAAAACAACAATAAAGGCCCGGGATTAAAGACGTCTTCATCGATCACGGGCTTTTAAATTTCTTCCTCTTTTTTTTTTTCCGACCCAACTCGTGTCAAAATAGCTGGCGGAGTATTTCAGCTCTTTATGGTGCATTTTTATGTGCTTCCTGCAGGGCCGGGAGGCTTGACACAGGTATAGAAATGATCAGAGCAGAAAGATTGTGTAAAAAAGACTGTTGTCATAATGTTTACTATTATTATTATTATTATTCATTAAACCTTTATTTAAGCAGGTGAGTCCCACTGAGATTACCAGATCTCTTTTTCGAGGGAGCCCTGGCCAAGTTAGCAGCAATACTCTTTCAAACAAATATGCAAGCAAACATAAAAAAACACCTAAAACAAGCATATGCCTATAAACACAGACGAGAGGAAACGGATCTTTCCCAGGACGCAATTACAAATTCCAATTGAATTTGCCTTCGAACCCTTCACCACATTTTTGATTTTGGGCGGCACGGTGGCCCAGTGGTTAGTATTGTTTCCTCACAGCAAGAAGGTCCTGGGTTCGAACCCCGGGCCGCCCCAGGTCCTTTCTGTGTGGAGTTTGCATGTTCTCCCCGTAGTCTGCGGTGGGTTTCCTCCGGGTGTTCCGGTTTCCTCCCACCATCAAAAAGACATGCATGTTAGGGTTAATACTCCTGTCTGTGCCCCTGAGCAAGGCAGTGGAAAGAAGAATGGGAGTTGGTCCCCGCATGCTGCAGCTGCCCACGGCTCCTATACAATAGGATGGCTTAAATGCAGAGAACACATTCATTGTATGTATGTACAAATGACAAATAAGGTGTATTCTATTCTATTCCAGTCTATTCTATTCTATTCCATTCTATTCTATTCTATTCTATAAATGCCCTAATCAGGATCAGCTCATCCATCCATCCATCCATCCATTATCGAAACCGCTTATCCTGCTCTCAGGGTCGCGGGGATGCTGGAGCCTATCCCAGCAGTCATTGGGCGGCAGGCGAGAAGACACCCTGGACAGGCCGCCAGTCCATCACACAGGGCTGACACACACACACACACACACACACACACACACACACACACACACACACACACACACACACACACACACACACATTCACACCTAGGGACAATTTAGTACGGGCGAGTCACCTGACCTACATGTCTTTGGACTGTGGGAAGAAACCGGAGCCCCCGAAGGAAACCCACGCAGACATGGGGAGAACATGCAAACTCCACACAGAGGATGACTTGGGATGACCCACCAAGGCTGGACTACCCCGGGACTCGAACCCAGGACCTTCTTGCTGTGAGGCGACTGCGCTAACCACTGCGCCACCAGGATCAGCTCATCTAGCCGCAAATCTGTCTGGAAGTGATCCCAGGCTGCAGGGGCAGAGAACATAAAGGCCCGTTTGCCCAATTCGGTGTGGACCTTCGGGACAGACAGTAAGAGGGTGTCATCTGAGCACAAACAATAATTACTAGTTTTGAGTCAGATATAACCACGAAGGTAAGAGGGGAGCGGACCAAGGATGGATTGGTAAATAAATATGTAGCAGTGAGTGAGTCTGCATGAGGCCGATGAAGGCCACTGAACTCATGTAGGATGCTGCGGCGAGGGAGAGCTTTGCAGCCGGTGACAAACCTCAGAGCATTGTGGTACACAGTGTGAGCATGGGGCGGAGGCGTGCATGATCACCGTAGTCAAGCAGGGGAAGGAAGGTAGCCTCAAACAGTCTTTTTCCTGGCAACATAGCAACTCATCGCTTGAGCTTCAGTTTCTTTACTGCGTTTTCTATGTGAAGTTTCAAAATCAAACGACCATCAATGAAAACACCTCGCAACCCATGCCGTGACACCAGCTCCGTCTGACTGCCCTGCAAGGCTACGATGCTAGGAGGACAAGCTAATGTCTTCCCCGCACCAGAACACAACACGTGTTTAGTTTTAGTAGCATTCAACACAGGTTTCAGATCACGCAGCCGTGACTCTACAGTACCAAAGGGAGACGGCGAACACGCAAGTGGTTCAGCGAAGGGCGGCAACACAACAGTAAATGATGATGTCATCGGCATAGAGATGAAACTGGGCTTTAGAAACATGTTGACCCCGGTTGTTAACATTGATAATAAACAAAATGTCATAAAACATTAAGTGTTGGCATAAAAGAAAACAGCCCTGCTCTGGATCGAACCAACACACATACACATACACAAACACACACACAAACACACACACACACACACACACACACTATTCCTCTCTGAGAGGATAAAATAATTGGCTGCTGAGTGAGAGAGCCCCCTTTGGCTGCTCATTAGCAACTGTGGACAATGTGTTTGTGTGTGTGCGTGTGTGTGTGCGTATGTGTGCGTGCATGTGTGAACTATTTATGTCTGCGAGGCATGCATTCTGGTGAGCGTGGACACTGTACACTCAGATATGTGGTGAAACGGTCGCATCACGTATGAACGCTCCAGTGTCACTTCAAAATCACATCCTAATACGGTCACACGGCTACTACACCAACTCATCTGTGTCTGACCGGCGTGTGTGTGTGTGTGTGTGTGTGTGTGTGTGTGTGTATACCATGTTTAACTATCCTAATGGGGACCAACTGTCCCCATAATTATAGAAAAACCAGAAACCACCTAACTTGTGGGGCCATTTTATGGGGCCCCACAAGGAAAAGGGTCTATTTCAGGGTTAGGACTTGGTTTTAGGGTTAAGGTTAGAATCAGGATTAGGTTAAGGTTAGGGTAAGGGTTAGGTTAAGGTTAGGGTAAGGGTTAGGTTAAGGTTAGGGCAAGGGTTAGGGTTAGGTTAAGGTTAAGGTTAAGGCTAAGGTTATGGTAAGGGTTAGGTTAAGGTTTGGGTTACAGTAAGGGTTAGGTTAGGTTTGGGTAAGGGTTAGGTTAAGGTTCAGGTAAGAGTTAGGGTTAGGTTAAGGTTAAGGTCAAGGTCAAGGTTAGGGTTAGGGTAAGGGTTAGGTTAAGGGTTAGGTTAGAGCTAGGGTAAGGGTTATGTTAAGGTTAGGGTAAGGGTTAGGGTAAGGGTTAGGGTTAAGGTTAGGGTAAGGTTAAGGTTAGGGTAATGGTTAGGGTTAGGTTAAGTGTTAGGGTTAGGGTTAGGTTAGAGTTAGGGTAAGGGTTATGTTTAGGTTAAGGTTAGGGTAAGGGTTAGGGTTAGGGTAAGGGTTAGGGTAAAGGTTAGGGTAAGGGTTAGGTTAAAGTTAGGGTAAGGGTAAGAGTTAGGGTTAAGGTTAGGGTAAGGGTTAGGCATATATGTCTGTGAATCTTCTCATTCATCCAGGTCATGGTTATCCAAAGGAATTGAATCAAGTGCAACTGGACTTGGTATATATCCGTGAAGACGTTTCACCTCTCATCCAAGAGGCTTCCTCAGTTCGTGCCTTTCTGACTAGACCAAGCTAGTCTGACTGGCTGGTGATGAAACTCAGATATTTATCCTCTAGGAGTCGTTGTCAGAGCTATTGATATGCGTGGCTCTTTGTGTTCTGATGTTTACCAACGCCCATCGCTAACAGAGCTATTGATTTGCATTTGTTTAGCAGGGACGGTCGTTGGGGGTGTTAGTTTCGACTTCATTGTTCAGTGGTCATGAGAGTCGTTGGAGCCGTTAGTGACCGACTGTTGGTCTTGGAGGCTAGGCTTCTTGAGTCTCCTGGGTAGAGATGAAAGGACGGCATTGTAAGTGGGAGATAGGTGGTGTCGCAGACCTCCTCCTCTGTTGAGGGATGGTTTTTCCAGTTTCGCATAGATGGCTTCCTTCACCCCTCTTTCAAACCATCTATCTTCTCTGTCCAAAATGTGGACGTTGCTGTCCTCGAAGGAGTGTGTCTTCTCCTTTAGGTGCAGATAGACTGCTGAGTCTTGTCCTGATAGCTCCGATAACGACGGGCGCGGCCAAACATCGGTACACAAAAGAGCCGCGCATATCTATGGCTCTGTTAGCTACGGGCGTTGGTAAACATCGGATCACAAAGAGCCGCACATATCTATGGCTCTGACAACGACTCCTAGAGGATAAATTCTGAGTCTCATCACCAGCCATTGAGACCAGCTTGGTCTAGTCAGAAAGGCACGAACTGAGGAAGCCTCTTGGATGAGAGGCGAAACGTCTTCACGGATATATACCAAGTCCAGTTGCACTTGACTCAACTCCATTGGGTTAGGCATGTAGTTTAGTGGTAAAGGTTAGGGTTAGGTATGTAGTTTAGTTGTAAAGGTTAGGGTTAGGGTTAGGCATGTAGTTTAGTGGTAAAGGTTAGGGTTAGGTATGTAGTTTAGCGGTAAAGGTTAGGGTTAGGGTTAGGTATGTAGTTTAGTTGTAAAGGTTAGGGTTAGGGTTAGGCATGTAGTTTAGTGGTAAAGGTTAGGGTTAGGTATGTAGTTTAGCGGTAAAGGTTAGGGTTAGGGTTAGGTATGTAGTTTAGTGGTAAAGGTTAGGGTTAGGTATGTAGTTTAGTGGTAAAGGTTAGGGTTAGGTATGTAGTTTAGTTGTAAAGGTTAGGGTTAGGGTTAGGCATGTAGTTTAGTGGTAAAGGTTAGGGTTAGGTATGTAGTTTAGCGGTAAAGGTTAGGGTTAGGTATGTAGTTTAGTTGTAAAGGTTAGGGTTAGGGTTAGGTATGTAGTTTAGCGGTAAAGGTTAGGGTTAGGGTTAGGTATGTAGTTTAGCGGTAAAGGTTAGGGTTAGGGTTAGGTATGTAGTTTAGTTGTAAAGGTTAGGGTTAGGTATGTAGTTTAGTGGTAAAGGTTAGGGTTAGGGTTAGGTATGTAGTTTAGCGGTAAAGGTTAGGGTTAGGGTTAGGTATGTAGTTTAGTGGTAAAGGTTAGGGTTAGGGTTAGGTATGTAGTTTAGTGGTAAAGGTTAGGGTTAGGGTTAGGTATGTAGTTTAGCGGTTAAGGGCTAGGAAATGAATGTAGTCAATGAGGGGGCCCCACAAGTATAGTTTTGCAAGTATGTGATTGTGTGTGTGTGTGTGTGTGTGTGTGCGTGTGTGTGTGTGTGTGTGTGTGCATGCGTGCACAAGAGCAATGGTTTTTCCTTGAGGAGATAATGACGGGGTAATCACACGGCATTAGCGAGGCCTGTGGTTAACTTGGAGAGCTTCTCTCTCTTATCTCTTTGTTCCTCTCTCCCCGTTGGCCTAAGTGCTTCCTCCTCTCTCTCTCTCACTCTCTCTCGCTCTCGCCCCGTATCTCTCTCTCTCTCTCTCCTCTCTCTCTCTCTCTCTCTCTCTCTCTCTCTCTCTCTCTCTCTCTCTCTCTCTCTCTCTCTCTCTCTCTCTCTCATTCTCTCTCTCGCTCTAGCTCTCGCCCCGTATCTCTCTCTCTCTCTCTCTCTCTCTCTCTCTCTCTCTCTCTCTCTCTCTCTCTCTCTCTCTCGCTCTCTCTCTCTCATTCTCTCTCTCGCTCTAGCTCTCGCCCCGTATCTCTCTCTCTCTCTCTCTCTCTCTCTCTCTCTCTCTCTCTCTCTCTCTCTCTCTCTCTCTCTCTCTCTCTCTCTCTCTCTCTCTACTGCAGCCTATCATGAAGGATGACAGGACAGAATCTTGTCAGCCTCCTTCAGTAAACTGCTGCCTTCATGTGGTAAGTGAACAGCTGCCATGCATGCAGCAGCGTGGCGTGCACAGGGCTGCATGGGCGGTTTGGTAAACGATGCAGCCCGTGAAACGGGTCACTAGACTCGGGACCGTATAGCCTGATGTCTTCTATGGTAAACAACCGACATTTGGTCTGGACACGCTTTGATACGTTAATCGGTTATCCGAGTTTGTCTGCAGGGCGATTGCTCACCCGGGAACTTCCTGCATCACTTCCTGTGTGTTGTTTAATGTTTAACTCTTGTGCTCAGATGGATAGTATATCCATCCATCCATCCATTATCCAAGCCACTTACCCCAACCGGGGCCGCGGGGATGATGGAGCCTATTCCAGCAGTCATTGGGCAGCAGGCGGGGAGACACCCTGGACAGGCCGCCAGGCCATCACAGTGCTGACACACACACACACACACACACACACACACACACACACACACACACACACACACACACATTTAGGAATCAAGAATCAGGGACACTATTTGTGAAATGCCATTTCCCCCAGCCTACAGCAATACAACACAAAGACAAAAACACATCCAAAAACTACAAGAACACACGGTAACACTTTCTATGAAGCTTGCATCTATAATGCCCTATAAGCATCTATAACGCCCTATAAGTGTAGCTATAAGTCATTGTAAGATTCATTAAGACCATGTATATATGCCCTAACAACACCTCATAACCAACTTTATGATACATTGTCAATTTAAAACGGATTTATGCATTATTAATATGTCATCATTAGCCTGTTTATCTGTCAGATGTCATGATGCATCATAGCCAACTTGTTTTGCTGAAGTTTTGTAGAGATGCATAATGAGACTTCAGTGCTATTTCACAGTCTTCAGCCATAGCCGTTAGTCATTGTAATACACATTATAGGAAAGTATCGGAGTTATAGATGCAATAGATGCTCATTGGGCGTTATAGATGCTTATAGGGTATTATAGATGCTTATTACAGATGCTTATAAGGCGTTATAGATGCTTATAGAGCGTTATAGATGCTTATAGGGCGTTATAAACGCTTATAGAGCGTTATAGATGCTTATAGGACGTTATAGATGCAAGCTTCATAGAAAGTGTTACTGAACACACATATCCAAACTAACACGTATATCCAAACTAAAAAAAAAAAAAAAACTAAAAAAAATCACTGTCCAGAGAAAGAACACCAGCCACGATGACTGCTGGAACTGCCAGTCTGCATGGGTTAGCAGTTAGCTTAGCCCGCCCCGCTTCCGCGTCCTGTCAGACCGCCCTCGGCGTTTCCTCCTCTGGCGCAGCTCCAGGCAGGGGCCGTGGTCCCCGGGCCCACAGGACGAAGCAGACCAAGCTCTCCCAGCCGATCCAACGCCAGCTCTCCCAGCCAGACACCATCGACACATGCATCGGGAACATGCAAACTCCACACAGAGGACGACCCGGGACGACCCCCAAGGTTGGACTACCCCGGGGCTCGAACCCAGGACCTTCTTGCTGTGAGGCGACCGCGCTAACCACTGCGCCCCATTTCAAAACGTATCTGAAAGCACGTATCCGAGTCCCACGTTTGGTCGACACCAAATACCGAACGCTTCCACGCAGCCTTCAAATAAAACCTGCCTCTTAGCTGAACACGGGACCACCCGGAAAGTTCACCTCAACTCTGGGCAGCAACCCAAGCAAGTACAGACCACCTCGACAGACGGAAAAGAAAGAGACGTGGTTCCCACCGATCTGGCGGTCTTCTGTACTATCGGAGCCGCTACGTGGAGCTGTCACGTGTCAAACCTGGCAGGGGCGTGCGGCCCCAGACGGCAACGGGGAACAGGACCTCGCCTCCCTCCTTCCCGTCAGGCGGCGAGACGCGGTCACGCGCTGACCTCGGGTGTGGCGTTGTGGAGGCGTCACAGACGGAGGCCGCGTCCTCAGATTCTGCTGCCTCTGTATTCTCTGTGCCCAGAGCAGAGCATCTACCCGCCTGTCTGCAAGTCTCACACACACACACACACACACACACACCCACACACACACACACTAAATGCCGCCGCCTATGCCCAGCGTTACAGTTTTGTGTGACCCTCTCTCTCTTATTGTGTCTGGCTCCTGAGTGATCGGTCTGTGAGCAGAACGGAGCAGACCCGCTGTACAGACCCGCTGCACAGACCCGCTGCACAGACCCGCTGCACAGACCCGCTGTACAGACCCGCTGCACAGACCCGCTGCACAGACCCGCTGCACAGACCCGCTGCACAGACCCGCTGCACAGACCCGCTGTACAGACCCGCTGCACAGACCCGCTGTACAGACACATAGTGACAAAGCTCCGTAGGTAAGCAGAACAGTGGGGGTGGGGCCACAGTGTCTGCCGGCTATAACCATGTGTGTTCACCCAGACTAACACTCCCTGACAAACACTGTTAAGTCCTGCAGAGAGAGACACACACAGAAACAGAGAGAGAGAGAGAGAGAGAGAGAGAGAGAGCGAGAGACACACACACACACACACACACACACACACACACACACACACACACACACACACACACACACACACACACACACACACACACACACACACACACACACACACACACAGACCGAGAGAAAGAGAGACAGAGGAAAGAGCGGGGAGAGCGAGAGGGGAGAGAGATAGAGAGAGAGAAGAAAGAGAGAGGGGGAGAGAGGAAAGCGAAGGGGGGGAGAGAGAGAGAGAGAGAGAGCGATTTTGAATTTTGGTTTTCAAAAGCACATTTATTCAGTCCAACAGCTGATATTCTATATATATATATATATATATATATATATATATATATATATATATATATATATATATATATATATCTTATTATAACCCAACACATCTTATTGTCTCATTAAGTAACTGAAAAAAAAAGTATCCATACCAAAAGCCAGGTTCCAAACGAGAGAGATTTTTTTTTAATTTTTAAAAAGTTAATTTTATCTCAAAAAACTACAATCATATTCAAAACACAAGCAAATAAATGGACATTTAAAACTAAAAATAAATCGCATCAGTTCTCCGGAAAAAAAAACAAAACAAGCTGGTTGTGTTTTACCGAGCACAACACGTCCCCATGAGGCCAGACATCAGCGAGCTGCTGGATACCTCTCATTCCTCTGCAAGGGTCGAATCAATCATCATCCTGCCCTTTACCATCCTAGTAAACAGCAGCTTTACATCCGTGTCTACTGAGCTGTCCATCTCCCTCTTTCTGCTCACATAAACGAGAGAGAGGGGGGGGGCGAGAGGAAAAAGCGGGGAGAGAGAGGAAAGAGAGAGGGGGAGAGAGACATGGAGAGAGAGTGAGAGAGAGGGAGACGAGAGAGGGGGAGAGAGACAGAGAGAGAGAGACGAGAGAGGGGGAGAGAGAGAGAGAGAGAGACGAGAGAGGGGGAGAGAGACAGAGAGAGAGAGAGACAGAGAGAGGGGAAAGAGAGAGGGGGACAGAGCGTTTAAACCCTTGCTTTGGCAATATGGACAATGTTACATCATGCCAATAAAGCTATTTGAATTTGAATCTGAGTGGAAAGTGAGAGGGGGGAGAGAGATAGAGAGAGGAAAGAGGGAGAGAGTGAGAGACAGAGAGCGAGAGAGAGGAAAGACCGGGAAGAGAGATAGAGAGAGAGAAGAAAGAGAGAGGGGAGAGAGGAAAGCGAGAGTGGGGTAGAGAGAGAGAGAGAGAGAGAGAGAGAGAGAGAGAGAGAGAGAGAGAGAGAGAGAGAGAGACAGACAGAGAGCGAGAGAGAGGAAAGAGCGGGGAGAGAGATAGAGAGAGAGAAGAAAGAGAGAGGGGAGAGAGGAAAGCGAGAGGGGGGTAGAGAGAGAGAGAGAGAGAGAGAGAGAGAGAGAGAGAGAGAGAGAGACAGAGACAGAGACAGAGACAGAGAGGGGAAAGAGCGGGGAGAGAGATAGAGAGAGAGAAGAAAGAGAGAGGGGAGAGAGGAAAGCGAGAGGGGGGGGAGAGAGAGAGGGAGGGAGGGAGAGAGAGAGAGAGAGAGAGAGAGAGAGAGAGAGAGAGAGAGGGGAAAGAGCAGGGAGAGAGAAAGAGAGAGAGAAGAAAGAGAGAGGGGAGAGAGGAAAGCAAGAAGGGGGTAGAGAGAGAGAGAGGGGGGGGGGAGGAAAGCGAGAGGGGGAGAGAGAGAGAGAGAGAGAGTGAGAGAGAGAGAGAGAGAGAGAGATGATTTTCCAAAGTGTGTTTGTTTAGTTCACGTTAGAAGCAAAATAAAATATGAGTACATGTATTCCATGTACATCTTGGATAGATAGCCACACCTCTGCAACAGCAAATGAAGACACACATTTACAGCAGATGTCAACCAAAAACACTCTGTCATCCTGCTGGACCCAATAAAAACTCACGCTGTTGTTATGGCAACGTTGATGGATGAAAGTAACAGGTAACAGGCAAGACTTCCATCCCCGTGCTGCTTTTCCTCGTCATACTATAAATGATATTTCAATAACGTAGAATAGAGAATAGAGAAGCCTCGCCCAGCCGGAAGTCCAGCAGCTGATGTACAGAGGTATGGGTCTTATTGTGACGCAGCTCTTAGACCCAAAACAGCTTCACAAAATCTCTCGGTGCCTGGTTCAAACAACGTGTTTATAACAACACACACGGTCAAACAACGTGTTTATAACAACACACACGTTCAACCAACATGATTATAACAACACACACGTTCAAACAACATGATTATAACACACACGTTCAAACAACGTGTTTATAACAACACACAGGGTCAAACAACGTGTTTATAACACACACGGTGAAACAACATGATTATAACACACAGGATCAAACAACGTGTTTATAACAACACACACGTTTTCACATCGTCCACACTGTAAAACCATGAAACTGTTTCTATTGCCCTGCAGACAGACAGACAGACAGATAGACAGAGATAGATAGATAGAGAGAGAGAGAGAGAGAGAGAGAGAGAGAGAGAGAGATAGAGATAGAGATAGAGATAGAGATAGAGATAGAGATAGAGAGATAGATAGATAGACAGACAGGTAGAGATAGATAGGTAGATAGATAGATAGATAGATAGATAGATAGATAGATAGATAGATAGATAGATAGATAGATAGATAGATAGATAGATAGATAGATAGACAGGTAGAGATAGATAGGTAGATAGATAGATAGATAGGTAGATAGACAGGTAGAGATATATAGAGAGATAGATAGATAGATAGATAGATAGATAGATAGATAGATAGATAGATAGATAGATAGATAGAGATAGATTCCATGAGGAATATAA
Organism: Lampris incognitus; assembly: GCF_029633865.1. Taxonomy (NCBI): domain Eukaryota; kingdom Metazoa; phylum Chordata; class Actinopteri; order Lampriformes; family Lampridae; genus Lampris; species Lampris incognitus. The sequence continues at coordinate 12,458,914 of NC_079228.1, read as the reverse complement.
TCCTCAACTGATGCAAGAAGCAGGCGACGGCCTCAGGATTCTTTCTCGCGTTTTTTTTAATCTGTTTTTCATATTTTTGGACAAAAATCACCATTTTAAAAAATCTAATCTGACAAAGAACAAGCTCAATTAACACCCCAGCTCACCTCAGCAAAGCCCCGCTGCAGACTTCCTGATTCCACAAAGATTTGTCGAAAAAAACAAAAAACAAAAACAAAAGCATCCTGAGTTTCCTAACAGGTACAAGGCCCATTAAGGGGCAACAGGAAGGGGGTAATCTTGTGGGGCGTTACCCCCTCACAAAATCGCATTTTCGACATACCGGAACAAAACACATTGGTATTCCCTGTGTAATCTGCTCCAGACGAGGAGACGCGGTGTTTTGCATGTGTCAGGGGGAGTTAATCCTCCTACAGGAGAGATATGGCAAAGGCGGGATGACAGGGGGGACACTGTGGCCTGCACGCGGCATCTCAACAGCCAGACCACCACCAGATCTTTCCAGGACGCGACTATTTTTAGACATCCGCGCTGATCTTAACCCGCTTTGACAGATCGCCAGCGTTAAACTCCATGCAAAGTGGTCAATTGAACACACACACACACACACACACACGCACGCACGCACGCGCACGCTAGCCTCGAGGTTAGAGAGCAGTTGGAGTAAGGTCGCGGGCTTCATTCAACGGCCGGCGTGACAAAGTCAGGGAGCGAAGGGATCCGCGGGTATCTCGGAAGATGCTGGCAGAAGGCGCACATTTAAAACGGCCTCGGGGTCTGCGGGGTGGACCGGCACCTGCTACAGGACCTGCCCCTCCCTCCCCCGCCCCCCGCCGAGCCTCCCAGACTAGCGGTGGACTGCGAGCGCAGGGCAGATGTCGCCAGCGAGGATGCCGCGCTACGCGCTGTGCGCCCTTGAAAAGACAATTAGCCCCCACCGGCTCCAGCAGCGTGCGCTCCGTGGGAGAGGCTGCGCACTTTAATAAGTGTGCACACTTTTCTGTATGTGAAATATGTCCGCCATCAATGTTAAGGTTATGTTTAATTAAATATATACATACATACATATATATATAAAAACTCCCATCCCTGGTGGCAAATAAACTACTGGGCAATAAAGAGCAGCACCACAGGAAACCTGGAAGACTGTGCAGAAATCTTTCCTTGGGGGGAAAAAAGAGAAATCTTCAGATCTATTCAGTGTATAATTTTGTTTTTTCATGTTTTCAGTTCAGGAAATATCTGTTTTTGGAATGAGAAAGTAATTTTTTGTTTCATTTCTCTTCCAATTTGTTCTCTTTTTTGCCACGGGTAACTCTTCAGTGCAATATTGTTTTCATGTCCAGTTAAAGTGGGCGTAAATTAGCAAGAGCTAGCTGTATTCTGAATACATACTGAAAAAGAATCCGCCCCCTCACTTCTGCCTCAGAGCATCGTCAATACACAAAATGATTGACAGACAGTAAGGCCCAATGGAGACGCCTGCTCACAAAGAACTCTCCAGATTCACAGAGTTGAATCAGTTCATCTGGACGCAAAGCTTGTTGGGCAAAATGTTTCATCCCTTATCTAAGTGACCTCTTCAGTCTCAACACACAACACAATGAGCGACGAAACGTTTCCCCTAGTAAACGTTGTGTCCAGATGAACTGATTCAACTTTCTGTGATTTTCTTACCTGGATTATTGAGCATGCATTAAGACAACCCTCCTGATTGGCTGAGGAGGAGCGGATACAGAGATAATTTTCTGTCTGTGTGAGGGCGGCTACAGAGACTGGATTTATTTCCCAGTGCAGCTACTTACATGGTAACTGTCGGGATGCAGAAAGAGTTTGACCAAATATTATGAAAAGTGTTCCAAATTAAATTGCTGATAGCCACTTAAAGCCAATAAACATCTAGAAACTAAAAATACCATTTCCTGGGGACTTGTATCTTACAGTTTACTTGGAGAAAACACTTGTTGCCCGTGATCAATGGCAAATCAAAAACAAGTACCTCCAAAGCGAGCACATAAGAACTATTTAACTCACTCCTCAATCCGCCCCCTCCTCCTCCGACCTCCACTCTGTTCACTCCAGACATGTTCTCCTCATACTTTACTGATAAGGTTTCTGCCATCTGCCATCAATTCTCTGAGCCTGACCAACTCTGTCTGCCGCTGCCAGCTAACAGTGCCTAACTCACCTCATTCTCCCAGCTGACCGGGGAGGAAGTCTCCAAGCTTCTGCCGGACTCCCGTCCCACTACCTGTCCGCTGGACCTGATACCATCCAACCTCCTACAGACCATTTCTCCCACACTTCACCCCGTAGTCAAACACATCATTAACTCCTCGCTTACAACGGCTGTGTCCACCACTGCATTTGAACAAGTTTGGGTCACCCCGCCGCTCAAAAAACCTACACTCAACCCAGTCCAGGTTGAAAACTACTGACTCGTTTCACGCCTATCCTTTCTATCAAAAATACTTGAGCGCACAGTCTTTAACCAAGTCTCTGAATTATTTTCGGAGAAGAACTTGTATGATCCGAATCAGTCTGGCTTTGAGTGAGGTCACTCTACCGAGACTGCACTCCTGTCGGTAATGGAATCACAGTGTTTGGCTATAGCTGCTGGTCAGTTCTCAGCTTTATTGCTGCTAGATCTGTCAGCTGCCTTTGACTTGGTTAATCACCAAATCCTCCTCTCCACACTCGCTGAGCTTGGTATCTCAGGATCTGCCCTCCGCTGGTTCATGTCCTATCTCTCAGGGAGATCTTTTAGAGTATTTTGGAGGGGAGAAGTGTCAAAACCGCATGGCTATCCACAGGGGTGCCTCAAGGGTCAGTGCTCGGCCCCTTCGCTTCTCAATATACACCACGTCACTTGGTGAAATCATCCGCTTCCATGGTTTCTCATACTACTGCTATGCTGACGATACCCAGCTCTTCCTATCATACCCGCCAGATGACCTCACAGTCTCAGCACGGATATCGTCATGCCTTGCTGAAATCTTTGCATGGATGAAAGAACGCCACCCTCAGCTTAACCTAAGACTGAGCTCCTTGTCATCCCAGCCAGTACATCCTTAGAAGAACAGAAACATCCAGCTCGGATCAACCCAACTCATGCCCACAAAGTCTGCCCGAAACTTGGGTGTTATGATTGATGACCAACATCCCCCGCCCCCTTTTTCTTCCCAATTGTATCCGTCCAATTACCCCGCTCTTCGGAGCCATCCCCATCCAGCTTCCCACCCGCAGACACGGTCAAGCCGGAGGTAACACAGGGATTCGATCCGGCGATCTCCGTGTTGGCAGGCAATGGAATAGACCACCACGCTACCCGGACGCTCCACCAACTAATCTTTAAGGTTCACGTGGCCTCGATGGCTCGGTCATGCCGTTTTGCCTTGTACAACTTCAGGAAAATTAGACCCTACCTGTCTGGGCATGCAGCACTAGTCTTGGTACAGGCTCTTGTAATATCACACATTGACTACTGCAACTCTTTACTGGCAGGTGTCCCTGAATGCACTTTCAAACCTCTGCAAATGATCCAGAATGCGGCGGCGCGTCTGGTCATCAACCAAGCCAAAACAGCACATGTCACTCCGCTGTTCATATCCCTCCACTGGCTCCCAGTTGCTGCCCGCATCAAATTCAAAACCTTAATGCTAGCTTACAAAACAGCAACTAAAACGGCTCCCACCTACCTGAACTCCCTCATTCAGGTCTACACTTAGTCCCAATCACTACGCTCTGCCAATGGAAGGCGACTGGCACTTCCGCCACAACGGGGCCCTAAGTCACGAGCCCGACTCTGCTGTAGTTCCCCGGTGGTGGAAGGAGTTACAAAACTCCGTTTGATCCGCTGAGTCTCTCTCCATCTTTAAGAAGCTAAAGACCCAACTCTTTCTCGAACACCTCCACACCTGATGGTGTTCATATATATTTTTTAAAATGCTTCTATGCACCTTATGCACTGCCTGTTGACACCTGTGTCCTATCAGACTTGCACTTACTTGCATTGTTGTCTCCTGACTAGATCCTTGCTTGTGTTGTATCAACTCTCAGATGTACGTCGCCTTGGATAAAAGTGTTTGCTACATGAAATTACAACATTGTAATGAAAACGGCAGAGGGCCAAAGAGGAAAATGGATAGAGAGGTCGGAGTTCACCAATCAGGAGAGCCCGCCATTAAAACCACGTGTTGCACCTAGACCTGTTGTAGCTCCGCCACATTTGAGTTCATCTCTGTTCATACAAGTTCATTTACATGCTCATCACCGAGTTTATTGCTCTTGCAATAACACAAAAGAAGAATCGAAACACCTCGCGGTTCTTTATATTGTTGTGGGTAATGCATAAACAGCATTACGTGTGAATGAGAAAATACTTCTGCTAGATGTAGTATGTAATATAATATGTTACATAATGTTATAAAAGGGCTCTGACTGAGTAATCCGATTCCACACGCCATTACTCCACCTCAGGCATAACGAATGATAAATTATTTACACACTCTTTAAAGACAATATCTGAGTTCATTATTGAGATATTGTCTTGTAGAGATGCGTTTCAGCACAGCCCGGGGGTCCGCGTGATCAGATGAATGGCACGCGGGCCGTGAGGAGGTGCGTTTACCCACCCACGCACAGCATCCTGTCGTCAGTGTGTTCTCCCATGGAGGAGGGGATAGGATCTGGGAGGGAAATTGCATTTCAAGGAATTGTGTGTTCGTGTAACTCTGAAGAGCATGGGGCATTTCAGTCTGTGGGGCAACATTGTGGAACAGTCTGAGCATGGGACTCAAACGAAGTACAAACATTACACAGTTCAAGAAGACATACAAAGGACTGGTTATGAAGAGCTATAGCGATGATGAAGAGTTGTGTTAAATGTGTAAATAGGGGTGACGAAGAGTTGTGATAGGGATGACGAAGAGTTGTGTTAACTGTCTAAATAGGGATGAGGAAGAGTTGTGATAGGGATGACGAAGAGTTGTAACTGTCTAAATAGGGATGACGAAGAGTTGTGATAGGGATGACGAAGAGTTGTAACTGTCTAAATAGGGATGACGAAGAGTTGTGATAGGGATGAGGAAGAGTTGTTTTAACTGTCTAAATAGGGATGATGAAGAGTTGTGATGACAAAGAGTTGTGTTAACTGTCTAAATAGGGATGACGAAGAGTTGTGATAGGGATGACAAAGAGTTGTGTTAACTGTCTAAATAGGGATGACGAAGAGTTGTGATAGGGATGACAAAGAGTTGTGTTAACTGTCTAAATAGGGATGACGAAGAGTTGTGATAGAGATGAGGAAGAGTTGTGTTAACTGTCTAAATAGGGATGACAAAGAGTTGTGTTAACTGCCTAAATTTATTTATCTCCAAACATTTATTACATTTTTTTCTTTCTCTCATGTCTTTTGATGGGTATTTTTGTCTCTTATTGTTCCCAGTAGGTGAGTGTGTATTGTGCATCACTACCTGCATTGAATGTGAACTCTACAGTACAGCGGGAATGGAGTGAATTAACATAAGAGGAGGCGAGAAATGGTAGGAAACATAAGTGTGTACTTCCTGCTACTGCTTTTCCAACGTGTAACGCATAACGTGATGTACGTTCACTGAGTTTGATGTGTGGATTTGTTGATCACTTCACATTATTGGCAATGGATTATCTGCATGTTGTGTCCTGCTTATTCACATGTTCGAAATAAATCATCTTCATCATCATCATCATCAGTGTTGTGGGAGAGTAAAGCTCCTCTCATAGTGTCTCCACTGAGACGTTTCCTTTGGACCTGTGGAGGAGTTTTCACTGGCGTTTCTGAAGCCCGCTCAGAAGACGAAACACAAACTTGTTTGATATTTATTTGTTTGTTTATTTTGTATCAGCTCCAGCAGATTCCACACTTTCAGCGAGTTAAGTTGTCGAAGTGATTTACTGAAAATATGTCGATAAGGACGTTTTGATTAGCAGCTCTGGTTATCTTCACACCAAGCTGAAGGAACGTTGGGAGCTGTGTGGCTTTCATGTGCTCTTTTATATATAATATATATATATATATATATATATATATATATATATATATATATATACACTACCGTTCAAAAGTTTGGGATCACATTGAAATGTCCATATTTTTGAAGGAAAAGCACTGTACTTTTCAATGAAGATAACTTTAAACTAGTCTTAACTTTAAAGAAATACACTCTATACATTGCTAATGTGGTAAATGACTATTCTAGCTGCAAATGTCTGGTTTTTGGTGCAATATCTACATAGGTGTATAGAGGCCCATTTCAAGCAACTATCACTCCAGTGTTCTAATGGTACAATGTGTTTGCTCATTGGCTCAGAAGGCTAATTGATGATTAGGAAACCCTTGTGCAATCATGTTCACACATCTGAAAACAGTTTAGCTCGTTACAGAAGCTACAAAACTGACCTTCCTTTGAGCAGATTGAGTTTCTGGAGCATCACATTTGTGGGGTCAATTAAACGCTCAAAATGGCCAGAAAAAGAGAACTTTCATCTGAAACTCGACAGTCTATTCTTGTTCTTAGAAATGAAGGCTATTCCATGCGAGAAATTGCTAAGAAATTGAAGATTTCCTACACCGGTGTGTACTACTCCCTTCAGAGGACAGCACAAACAGGCTCTAACCAGAGTAGAAAAAGAAGTGGGAGGCCACGTTGCACAACTGAGCAAGAAGATAAGTACATTAGAGTCTCTAGTTTGAGAAACAGACGCCTCACAGGTCCCCAACTGGCATCTTCATTAAATAGTACCCGCAAAACACCAGTGTCAACATCTACAGTGAAGAGGCGGCTGCGGGATTCTGGGCTTCAGGGCAGAGTGGCAAAGAAAAAGCCATATCTGAGACTGACCAATAAAAGAAAAAGATTAAGATGGGCAAAAGAACACAGACATTGGACAGAGGAAGACTGGAAAAAAGTGTTGTGGACGGATGAATCCAAGTTTGAGGTGTTTGGATCACAAAGAAGAACGTTTGTGAGACGCAGAACAAATGAAAAGATGCTGGAAGAATGCCTGACGCCATCTGTTAAGCATGGTGGAGGTAATGTGATGGTCTGGGGTTGCTTTGGTGCTGGTAAGGTGGGAGATTTGTACAGGGTAAAAGGGATTCTGAATAAGGAAGGCTATCACTCCATTTTGCAACGCCATGCCATACCCAGTGGACAGCGCTTGATTGGAGCCAATTTCATCCTACAACAGGACAATGACCCTAAACACACCTCCAAATTGTGCAAGAACTATTTAGAGCAGAAGCAGGCAGCTGGTATTCTATCGGTAATGGAGTGGCCAGCGCAGTCACCAGATCTGAACCCCATTGAGCTGTTGTGGGAGCAGCTTGACCGTATGGTACGCAAGAAGTGCCCATCCAACCAATCCAACTTGTGGGAGCTGCTTCTGGAAGCGTGGGGTGCAATTTCTCCAGATTACCTCAACAAATTAACAGCTAGAATGCCAAAGGTCTGCAATGCTGTAATTGCTGCAAATGGAGGATTCTTTGACGAAAGCAAAGTTTGATGTAAAAAAAATCTTATTTCAAATACAAATCATTATTTCTAACCTTGTCAATGTCTTGACTCTATTTTCTATTCATTTCACAACATATGGTGGTGAATAAGTGTGACTTTTCATGGAAAACACAAAATTGTTTGGGTGATCCCAAACTTTTGAACGGTAGTGTATATATATATACACACACACACACACACACACACACAAATATATATATATATATGTGTGTGTGTGTATATATATATATACACACACACACACACACACACATATATATATATATATACACACACACATATATATGTGTGTGCGTGTGTATATATATATATATACATACACACACGCATACATACACATATATACACACATATATACATATATATATATACACACATATGTGTGTTTGTGTGTGTATGTGAGTGTTTGTGTTTTTGTGTCTGTATGTGTGTGTGTGTTTGTGGGTGTGTTTGTGTCTGTTTGAATACATGTTTGTGTGTGCATGTGTGTGTTTGTGTGCATGTGTGTGTGTGCGTGTTGTGTGTGTGTGTGTGTGTGCATATGTGTGTGTGTGTGTGTGTGTGTGTGTGTGTGTGTTTGTTCGCTCGCTTGCGTGCGTGCGTGCGTGCATGCCTGTTTGTTTTCGGGATAGAAATGTAAAGAAACCGTGTGAGCAAAAGTGAATGGACAGTTTATTTTTTTCATAAGGCCACCAGTCCGACTTAGGCTGAATTCAATATGGCTGCCCTTTTGTTTCAGCTTTGCCACTACATGGCACGCAACACCAACACACACACACTGCCGTCAACACAAAATGTCGTCAACACAAAACACACACAATGTCGTCAACACAAAACACACACAATGTCGTCAACACAAAACACTTATAGTGCACATGTACAGAAACAAACGCCTGAAGGAGTTTGGTCATGTTTATACATCAAAACGCAGAGATCTATATATACACAATTACTCTCCCTCTCTCCTTCCCTCTCTCTCTCTCACACACACACACAAACACACACATACAGACACACACCGACGACACGCGCCAGGTGCGCACACCTGCTGAAGATGACGGTCTGCCTCTCCCGCGTGAGTTGTCTCGGGACTTTGACAGCTCGTTAGAAGTTGAGAGTCTATTAAGCTGCCACGCTAAACAAACAGGCAGATGATGCTGCGCCGCCGGAATGAGGAAGACTACATCACAGCCGGGATGAGGAAGACTACGTCACAGCCGGAATGAGGAAGACTACGTCACAGCCGGGATGAGGAAGACTACGTCACAGCCGGAATGAGGAAGACTACATCACAGCCGGAATGAGGAAGACTACATCACAGCCGGGATGAGGAAGACTACGTCACAGCCGGGATGAGGAAGACTACATCACAGCCGGGATGAGGAAGACTACGTCACAGCGCAGCATCCAAAATCAACACAACTCACCAACCCTGAAAAAAATGTGTCGATACGTGTTTATCTATATCTGCATATGTGTGTGTGTGTGTGTGTGTGTGTGTGTGTGTGTGTGTGCGCGCGCGTTGTGTTTCTCAGCATGCTCTGACAGCCCTGCTTCATCATGCTCGAGCGGATGCTGACGGTGGCTGGCAGTCAGGCTGGAAGCTGCGGATGGGGTGAGCAGAAGTCATCCTCTCCCCTCCACCACCCCCCCCCCTCACACACACACGCCGCAGCACGTCCACATCCTCCGCAGTTTGTCACCGTATATTGATGTGCACATGCGTTTGTATCTATAGATCTTTGTGTATCTTTGAAGATGTGTTTGTGTGTGTGTGTCTGTGTGTGTCTGTGTGTGTGTGTGCGCGCACCGCTGCACCACAAAGACCGGAATTTGTTCTCGCAAGTTGTTGCTCTGTCATCGCAGCTTGTATCGTGTCAGAATATTTCTGCCTCCAGGAAACATTCCGCCTCATCTCAACAAAGTAAACCTGTCGGCCCCCGGCAAACAACTTCCCCCATCAACCACGAGTCTGTGGGCTGGGAAGCCTGAGTCACTGACCCCGGCCAAGAGGGTGGGAGAGCTCGCGCCTCAGGCCAGGACTCCGCAGTCTACACCATCTACAGACCAGTGGCCACTCTTTCAGAGATGAGGATGTGCACATCCTTTTTCTTTTGTTGGGGGAGGGGGTGCCCCTTTTTCTTCCTAATTGTATCCGGCCAATCACCTGCTGCTCCACCCCCTCTGCTGATCCGGGAAGGGCTGCAGACTACCACATGCCTCCTCCGATACATGTGGAGTCGGCAGCTGCTTCTTTACACCTGACCGTGAGGAGTTTCGCCAGGCGGAGGTGGCGCGTGGGAGGATCACGCTATATCCCCCAGTTCCCCGTCCCCCGCGAACAGGCGCCCCGGCCGACCAGAAGAGGCGCTAATGCAGCGACCAGGACACGCATACCCACATCCGGCTTCCCACCCGCAGACACGGCCTGTGTCTGTAGGGATGCCCGGCCAAGCCAGAGATAACACTGGGATTCGAACCGCCGATCCCTGTGTTGGAAGGCAACGGAATAGTCCGCTACGCTATACCCGGACGCCCGCACATCCTTGATAGGGAGGAACGCTGGTTTGAACGGGGGGGGTCAAAGAGGTCATCTATGTGAAGAGGGAACGACCCTCCCTGAACCGGGAGGGGAGGGGGGGGTAAGAGTACATCCGTCACCATCTTACAATGCTGTGATTGCAAACATTCCCAAATCCTCTATGAATAGTACACATGGCCATCCCAACTCTAATTAATGGTCACGGTAATTTGCATATGAAACCGGTCGTTGGTTTCGGTCGTTATGCCACCGTGTGGTTTATCAGGGTGGGGAAGCCTGCAGTGATTTGAGACCGACGCGGTCTCCTGGATGAGTGATGAAACGTCTCTCTCTAGAAACGTTGTGTCCAGATGAACTGATTCAACTTTGTGTGACCCGAGTCATTGGGTTTCGAATGCGTCCCATCCAAGCTCCCGTGGTCTTAATGCCCAGCCCCCGAGAATAGGCCCAGGCTGCGAAGGTTATTAAGATTTGAACCATTAGCCGGTAATGTGGTGCGAAATGGCTCATGACCTCCACCTGGGTATTTAACATTTAAATGCACTTCATGACTTATGACAGCCATTTAGAGGGGGGAGGGCGGGACTGCACAAGCGTTTGTCGGTCTATGTGTATATATGTGTGTTATGTGAATGAGAGACAGAGAGGGATAGACAGCGATAGAGAGACAGAGAGCGAGAGAGTGAAAGACAGACAGAGAGAGAGCGACAGATAAAGAGCGAGAGAGAGAGAGTGAGACAGAGAGCGAGAGAGACAGACAGCGAGAGAGACAGAGAGCGAGAGACAGAGAGCGAGAGAGACAGACAGCGATAGAGAGACAGAGAGCGAGAGACAGAGAGCGAGAGACAGAGAGCGAGAGAGTGAAAGACAGAGAGACAGAGAGCGAGAGAGTGAAAGACAGAGAGACAGAGAGCGAGAGAGTGAAAGACAGAGAGACAGAGAGCGAGAGAGTGAAAGACAGAGAGACAGAGAGCGAGAGAGAGTGACAGATAGAGAGCGAGAGACAGAGCGAGAGAGTGAAAGACAGAGAGACAGAGAGAGAGCGAGATAGAGCGAGAGAGTGAGACAGAGAGCAAGATAGAGCGAGAGAGAGAGTGAGACAGAGAGCGAGCGAGATAGAGCGAGAGAGACAGACAGCGATAGAGAGAGAGGTTGAGAGCGGGAGAGTGAGAGCGAGAGCACGAGAGAGCGAGAGAACGAGAGAAGGGAGAGCGCGAGAGAGAGCGAGAGCGAGAGAACGAGAGAAGGGAGAGCGAGTGAGCGAGCGAGTGAGAGAGAGAGTGAGAAAGAGCAAAAAAGAAAGACAGACAGACAGACAGAGAGAGAGAGAGTAAAATAACGTACTGACAGGTCAGACAGAGGTGGGAGCAGAGTGACACAGGTCAGATAAGGATAAATAAGGACAATAAGGATAAATAAGGATGAATAAGGATGAATAAGGATAAATAAGGATGAATAAGGATGCATAAGGATAAATAAGGATGCATAAGGATAAATAAGGATAAATAAGGATGAATAAGGATAGATAAGGATAAAAAGGATGCATAAGGATGCATAAGGATGCATAAGGATAAATAAGGACACTGTCAGGTTAAAGTAACTCCGGTTCCTCTAACAGGCCATTCGGGAGTTTTATGAGACCCTGGGTGCTTTCTTTAATTGTTCTTGACTACTGCAATACGAGCAATGAATTCATATTTTCCTATATTTGTAGACTGCGATTGTTACTCATGTTTTGGCCGGTACATGAACACAAACTCTGCAGCTTTTTTCCCTGCTCACACTTCTGATGGAGACAAATAATCAAAACACGACTGAAACAAACGAGTTTACAGGAAGGAACCCAGCAGATGACGCTAAACGTGTGTGTGTGTGTGTGTGTGTGTGTGTGTGTACTCTTATTCTAGTGTTTTAGCAATGTGGTTCTACATTCTATCTACATTTTAAAATGTTAACTCAATTTTTATTTTGTCTTATTCTTTATTGCAGATAAACATTAGAAACCTGTAAATTGACACCTTCAGTCTATTCCCCCGGCAGTAAAAGTACAACATGGCAGTTCTTTGTGAACTGTCATTTTACTACTAACCTTTGGCAGGGAGGTCAAATGTGTTTCAGCAATACACCGTCAAAGAATGGTTCTTATCTGAGGAGTTTAATTACCAACTAAAGCTGTAAATCAAGTAGGGTTATCTTAACGTACTTTAATCAACAAGTTTTTGTAAAATACAATACTGCCCTTAAAATTATTACTATTGTTCTTTTGTAAGAGAGAAATATTTGTTAACCAAATGGTAAATAATCTGTTCAATTATTATTCCTAATTAAATTAAAATTAAATGTTAAATTATTAAATTAAAATTAAAATGTAATTAGATTAAATTAAATTTAAATTATCAAATTAAAATTTAATTAGGAGTAACAACTGTCCAGGACCCTGAATTGAATTAACTGGGCACAGAAAAATGACTGGATTGCTGTAAATGTCATGCAGGTTTATATTTTAAAAAATCAAAACAAAAACAAGGAAAAAAAACAAAACAAACAACAAAACAAAAAAAACAAAAAACATAAAAGTAACATGTACATACATCGAATATTGTTTGTTTTTTTCTCTTTTTTTTAAGCATTTAGAAAACATTTAAAAGCTTGGCAGCACAGGTCTCCAAACATTAATCATAAGTTACACACCAGGTTTTTGTATTAAAATAAAGTGATTTTTTTTCTGTTAAAACTGCTACGAGGAGTTTTGGATATTGGACTTTGCGCATCCCTGTGGACAGAAGCAGTCCTGGTTTGCAGGAGGACCACTTCATCTTGCACGAGCACGGCCTCTCATCACCAAAGTCTTCATCCACCCCCTGCTGGCTGGTGCATTTGTTTAGAGGGGAGGCGTGAGAGGTGTAGAGGTGTTTTGGAGAAACAGCTGTTTGCAAGATATACAGCGACGAGATGGTGTATCTCCAATTGTGGACGTGTGTCCCACCTGTGTGCCGTAAATATTTGTGTGAGATTTCACAGGGAACCCGACCTGGATGCAGCCATTTGGAGTCATTATACAGCAATAGCTTATCTTCTCACTTCCAGCCTCATTTGCTTATGTTGGTCAGATAGAGGCATCACAACTGAATTGAGAGTAATAACTCACAGGAGCAGTTTTAAATTAGAATTGTACTATTGTAAAAAAAAAAAAAAAAAAAGAAAAGGAAAGAGTCAGCTCCTGTAAATATACACACAGCGTGCCATTCTACATATGCTAACAGTGATGTTAATCTAAATCAGCAGATTACAGTAAAATGTTCATTCAATCATGCTGAGGCATTAGAACGTAAATCCCTGCTGTCTGCACTAGCAGTTGAGATGCTGTTTGTTATTTTTTCAGCTTGCTCTGTAGACACATATTGGGGTTATTTAACGTTGATTGGGTTAGGTTTATTCACTCTGTAGGGGATCAGCAGGAATATGCAAATGAGTATCTATGGGGCTGTATGAGAAGTCTCTCATATAGTTATCTGTTTGGTACTTATGAGAGACTGTTTGGGACAATATTAGAGACTATTTGGGACTCTATGAGAGACTTTATGGGAGACTGTTTGGGACTGTATGAGAGACTGTTTGGGACAATATGAGAGACTGTTTGGGACTGTATGAGAGACTGTTTGGGACAATATGAGAGAATGTTTGGGACTGTATGTGAGACTTTATGGGAGACTGTTTGGGACAATATGAGAGACTGTTTGGGATTGTATGAGAGACTTTATGGGAGACTGTTTGGGACTGTCTGAGAGACTGTTTGGGACAATATGAGAGACTGTTTGGGACTGTATGAGAGACTGTTTGGGACAATATGAGATAATGTTTGGGACTGTATGAGAGACTTTATGGGAGACTGTTTGGGACAATATGAGAGACTGTTTGGGATTGTATGAGAGACTTTATGGGAGACTGTTTGGGACTGTCTGAGAGACTGTTTGGGACAATATGAGAGACTGTTTGGGACTGTATGAGAGACTGTTTGGGACAATATGAGAGACTGTTTGGGACTGTATGAGAGACTGTTTGGGACAATATGAGAGAATGTTTGGGACTGTATGAGAGACTTTATGGGAGACTGGGGCTGTATGAGAAACTGTTTGGGACAATATGAGAGACTGTTTGGGACTGTATGAGAGACTGTTTGGGACTGTATGAGAGACTTTATGTGAGACTGTTTGGGACTGTATGAGAGACTGTTTGGGACAATATGAGAGAATGTTTGGGACTGTATGAGAGACTTTATGGGAGACTGGGGCTGTATGAGAAACTGTTTGGGACAATATGAGAGACTGTTTGGGACTGTATGAGAGACTTTATGTGAGACTGTTTGGGACTGTATGAGAGACTGTTTGGGACTGTATGAGAGACTGTTTGGGAGACTGTTTGGGGCTGTATGAGAGACTGTTTGGGACAATATGAGCGAATGTCTGGGACTGTATAAGAGACTTTATGTGAGACTGTTTGGGACTTTATGGGAGACTGTTTGGGACTGTATGAGAGACTGTTTGGGACTGTATGAGAGACTGTTTGGGACTGTATGAGAGACTGTTTGGGACTGTATGAGAGACTGTTTGGAAGACTGTTTGGGGCTGTATGAGAGACCGTTTGGGACAATATAAGCGAATGTCTGGGACTGTATAAGAGACTTTATGTGAGACTGTTTGGGACTGTATGAGAGACTGTATGAGAGACTGTTTGGGACAATATGAGAGACTGTTTGGGACAGTATGAGAGACTGTTAGGGACAATATGAGAGAATGTTTGGGACTGTATGAGAGACTTTATGGGAGACTGGGGCTGTATGAGAAACTGTTTGGGACAATATGAGAGACTGTTTGGGACTGTATGAGAGACTGTTTGGGATTGTATGAGAGACTGTTTGGGAGACTGTTTGGGGCTGTATGAGAGACTGTTTGGGACAATATGAGCGAATGTCTGGGACTGTATGAGAGACTTTATGGGAGACTGGGGCTGTATGAGAAACTGTTTGGGACAATATGAGAGACTGTATGAGAGACATTATGTGAGACTGTTTGGGACTGTATGAGAGACTGTTTGGGACTGTATGAGAGACTGTTTGGGACTGTATGAGAGACTGTTTGGGAGACTGTTTGGGGCTGTATGAGAGACTGTTTGGGACAATATGAGCGAATGTCTGGGACTGTATAAGAGACTTTATGGGAGACTGGGGCCGTATGAGAAACTGTTTGGGACAATATGAGAGACTGTTTGGGACTGTATGAGAGACTTTATGTGAGACTGTTTGGGACTGTATGAGAGACTTTATGGGAGACTGTTTGGGACTGTATGAGAGACTGTTTGGGATTGTATGAGAGACTGTTTGGGAGACTGTTTGGGGCTGTATGAGAGACTATTTGGGACAATATGAGCGAATGTCTGGGACTGTATGAGAGACTTTATGGGAGACTGGGGCTGTATGAGAAACTGTTTGGGACAATATGAGCGACTTTTTGGGACTGTATGAGAGATTTTATGGGAAACTGTTTGTGGCTGTATGAGAGACTGTTTGGGACAATATGAGAGAATGTTTCGGCTGTATGAAAGACTTTATGGGAGACTGGGGCTGTATGAGAAACTGTTGGGGACAATATGAGAGACTGTTTGGGACTGTATGAGAGACTGTTTGGGACAATATGAGAGACTGTTTGGGACCGTATGAGAGACTGTTTGGGAGACTGTTTGGGACTGTATGAGAGACTGTTTGTTTACTCTGACACAATTTTCATGGAATTATTCAGTTTCCTCTGCTGAATTCTTGATCAGCCACAGGAGTGATATATAAATTCAAGTGAATAATCAACTGTACCGTCAGATAAATCTTTAATGAGCAATAGCCTAAGCTGTGAAAAAGGTGGTTGTTAAACTTGCATAAGGAAATTACAGCTTGTTCAACTTTTCCTTCTATATGACTTTGCATTTTAATGAGTTTCGTTCTTTACACGGATGACTAAATCATGACAAAGTATGTTCAGGTCACTGAGCTAAATAAATCACATTGCACTCACGCAGTCTGATTTACTTTAGGATATGACAACCTGCAGCTCTACTGACTGAGGATTGGGGTGACAGTAGTTCAGTGGCTAGAGGACGAGACTTGTGATGAGAAAGTCACCAGTCATACAATGCTCAATACAGAAATATTCTAAGGTTTGAGTTACATTCACATTTAATCATTTGGCAGACACTTTTTGTCCAAAGCGACTCACAAGAGAGCCAGAAATGAGATTGAAACGAGTGCAGGGAGCTAGAGCGATACCAAGTAATTATAGTATAGCCAAGGACACGTACGAAACGCTGATGTTAAATCTACAAGCGCCATAGATTAGGAAGCAATAGCACAAAAGGAAAAGTCAAAGTGTAAAACCCAAGGGCAAGCACTGATAAAACAGCGAGGCAAACAAGTGTCAGTAAAGCCACTTTATTTGACAACTTATTCTTACATGTGTTCTCTGCATTTAATCCATCCTACTGTATAGGAGCAGTGGGCTGCTGCAGCACCCGGGGACCAACTCCAGTTCTTCTTGCCATTGCCTTGCTCAGGGGCACAGACAGGAGTATTAACCCTAACATGCATGTCTTTTTGATGGTGGGAGGAAACCGGAGCACCCGGAGGAAACCCACGCAGACATGGGGAGAACATGCAAACTACCCACATAAAGGACCTGGGACAGCCTGGGGTTCGAACCCAAGACCTTCTTACTGTGAGGCGACAGTGTTAACCACTGGGCCACCATGCCATACAATAGAAGAGGGGTTTAGAGTAGACACCATAGTGGCAGCCAGTGCCAGGTCACAGGTAAGTATACCTGCAAGCAGAGATCATTCTAGGGTGAAGGGAGGCCTTAAAGAGGAAGGTTTTTAGGATTTTCTTGAAGGAAATAAGTGAGCCAGTCATTCTGGTGGCGACCGGGAGATCCACCATTTTGGGGCTAGGTGAGAGAAAAGTCGGGATTGAGAGATTGTCATATGAGAAAATTGGACCAAGGGTAGCAGAGGGAAGTTAACAGACACCTTAACTATTTTAGGGTCTCAAAATGTTTTAATTTACAGCACCTTACTGTAAAATCATGGTACCAATCAGTAGGTCACAATAGCATGCTGTCTGTATAAGTGTAATTTAACAAATTAAAAAAAAAACCTCCTTTTATCTCAATACACTAAGCTGAAATGTAATTTCATAGTTAATGTTTGGTGACCTTTGCTGCCAAGTGTTTGACAGTTTTATTTTACTTACTTACCATTAGCATTTTTATATCCATTACAGTGTAAAAGCATTTAACAAGCAAAACTTGTATAGTAATTGCTGCAATTCAGTGCTATTCCAAATCGCTTTGAGCTGCTTAAAAGTGGGGTAAACAAATCACATTGTTATGCAGAACTACGCTCCTCAAACACCTAATTATTTAAATCGGCCTTTTGTTTTAGCGTATTCCATCAGGAGGGAGATTTAAAAGAGGTAACATTATAAGTATATTGAGCTTTTAATTAAAGTGTGAACTATAGAGCTCTTACCATTTTGGTCCTCAGACATTGACAGAAAAACTCCGATAGGATCAGCAAATTCAGTTGTACTGGGATGAAAATCACAGTAAAATCACTTTTATTTAGTCACTCAGTCATATCTGCGTTTGTTAATTAAGTACAAAATTAACTTAGTGATTTTTTTTTTATTCCCCCTCTGCCGATCCGGGGAGGGCTGCGGACTACCCCATGCCTCCTCCCATACATGTGGAGTCACCAGCCACTTCTTTTCACCTGATAGTGAGGAGTTTCACCAGGGGGGCGTAGCGTGTGGTCGGATCACACTATTCCCCCCAGTTCCCCCTCCCCCCTGAACAGACGCCCCGACCGACCAGAGGAGGCGCTATTTCAGCGACCAGGACACACACCCACATCCGGCTTCCCACCCACAGACACGGCCAATTGTGTCTGTAGGGACGCCCGACCAAGCTTGAGGCAACATGGGGATTCGAACCGGCGATCCCCGTGTTGGTAGGCAACAGAATCAACCGCTATAAACCCAGATGCCCCAACTTGGTGAATCTTAATATACTGTGATTGCATCCAACCCATGCATAAACAAGACTGTTTGAGGACGAACTTAATGTTTTCGTCACTATCCTTCTTTTCATTACTATGCCGTTTACAGATTTACGACACGACGGTTTACTGGATCTACTCAGTCAAAGTCAAAGTGTCTTTATTGTCCCTTATAGGGAAATTAGTTTGCAGCCAGTGTATATAAAACTCTCACACTAACAAAACATACAAACACCAAGGCAGAATTGACACATCACTGATGGACAAAAAACAACAGGACAACGTGGGCAAGGAGAACCAAAGCAGTTCAAGCACACAGACCACGGAAACAACCGATCTGCAGACAACTGATGAATACTACCTACTACTGAATGGCACCGGGGACAAAGGAAGCCTTGTGTCTCTTAGTCCCAATACAGGACATCCTCAACCGACGACCTGAGGGTAACAGCTTGTTTCAGGTGGTTCAGGTAGTTACTAGTACCTACCTGATTACTAACAACTAGTAATTCAGGTAGGTACTAGTTGTTAGTGAAGTATTTTGTATGACATCATCTAAAGTGAGGACTATCTATGCCTTATAAAGTATTTATACATGAAATTGAAAGGTCAGCAGTACCTCGAGACTCACAAAAGCCTCAAGGATCAGAAGATCCTTTACAAAGTCCAAGTACATGATTAATTATTGTACATTTGTGCATGCATTTATAGTGCACGTCTTGCTTTACAAGCACGGTCATACATTAGATGAGGTCATACAAAATACTTCACTAACAACTAAACTACCTGAATTAATCACGAATTGCAGTATTAATAAGTATTTACGAAACATCTATTAACACACTTACTCACCATTGGTGCGTGTCTTGCTTTACAAATGCTTCACAATACTTTACAAATGCTTCGTAGTGTGTCGTTATTATAGCGTTACCCGGTTTTCAACCAGACAGTGCAGTTTTCAAGTGGTTTGTCCCAGTCTGTTAGCAGAACTCCATCATAAACAACACGTCTGGTATGTTTTACCCCAGACCAGCCACGCATATTACACCACTCGACCCCAGCACGGTAGTTTAAAGCAGTGCATGTGTATTTAGGTTATTGGTACCCCGCTGAGCTCTCCCATCACACATGGTAATCGGAAAAAACAACATATTAATATGAGAATGGCTTATATGCATGCATTGAAGGCATATGGTGTTCAAGCACATCATGGCAGAATTTAGAGCCATGCTTTCATCTGTGATTATCTCTTTTTTTCCCCTAAAAGTGGTGGTTGTTTGGTAATATTTGGATTTGGTTCAAGTTTTGGTTCTGGAGCCGTTAATAATGCGATCTGTTCGTATGTGGGTTACTGTTCTACCATACCCTCAGCTGATATTTCCTCACGGGTCTGTACTAACACTGTCTAAATGCCAAACACAATAAGCCCTTAGTCAACAAAATATCTGTAATTATGAGCTTAGAAGTTTTATAGTGCGTGGATAACACACACGTGTCACAGAGAATTCTCCTTGACGACACAGGGCTGGCGTACAGCTGCCACGATTCTTGGCAAAACGGTTCTTCGGTTCTCCCAAGAGCCCTCGGCCTGCCTACTGAGGCACGTTGTGTGCCGTCACCTGCGCCTGTCAGACACCTCCAGCCAGAGAAGCCCTCCCTCCGCCAGTGCCTCCCAGACCAGCTGAGAGACACCACCTTCACCCAGGTTCTGAAGGACGACACCACCAGCTTGCCCAGCTGGTGAAGAACCTGCGGGAGGGGCAGGTGACAGACCCCCCACAGGGTCCAGCTCACTCCCTCGAGGGCGACACAGGCGAGGACCCGCTAAGCAGATCCCCCGCGCTCATATAATACATTTAATCATGGACTACCACAAAAGGCACTCGTGTTTAAAGGGATCTCTAAAGGAAAGGAATGAAAGGGGCGGCACGGTGGCCCAGTTGCTAGCGCTGCTGCCTCACAGCAAGAAGGTCCTGGGTTCGAACCCCAGGCCGTCCCAGGTCCTTTCTATGTGGAGCTTGCATGTTCTCCCTGCATGGGTTTCCTCCGGGTGTTCTGGTTTCCTCCCACCATCAAAGAAACATGCATGTTAGGGTTAACGCTCCTGCCTTGTGCCCCTGAGCAAGGCAATGGAAAAAAGACCTGGAGTTGGTCCCCGGGTGCTGCAGCTGCCCACTGCTCCTAGCTACACAGCTAGGACGGGTGAAATGCAGAGAATGAATTTCATTGTGTGTGTACAATGACGAATAAAGCATATTCTATTCTGTTCACATACAAACCAGCAGGTGCTCCGCTCAACCTCCTCACTCGAGTCCACCCCCCCGTCCCCACCCCGTCCCCCACACACACGCCTTCAAAGTAACAGTACACACCCCCCAGAGCATGTTGTCATAAGTCAAACGTGACCAGGAGCAGTTGGGCTTGGTTGTGCTCCATGACCAATTTGTTAAAAGCACAGCAAATGTGCAGTTTTGGACTAAAGCCACTGCATCACGTAACTGAGAACCTGAGACCACACACATGTTGTATTATACTGGAGCAGTACTTGACTAAAGTGGGCATTTAAGGCCAATTGTACTAAGTAACCTTGATCGCTATTGTGGATTTTGGTTCACTTTGAACAGACAGATCCATGTAGATGATCTTGGCTCAGGTGAATCCAAATTCAGAATGATAGTTGGACACCTGAGTGTCTCTGAACTCCTTCGTTTGACAGTCTGCAGTGCAGTGCTGGCTGTAGTTTCGACAGCAGCCAGACCCAATACAATCAGTCCTGATTCTTACGAAACTGCAAATACCACCTTCAGAATCGAACCCACCCAGGATTCTATAACGGCACACATTAGCATTAGAGGTCTGCAAGCCTGTCGGGTCCCAAAGGTTCCCGGCATACTGAGTCGATTCGGGCCTTCCTCGGGCCATGTTTGATTTTTAATAGGTCGGGCTTGGGTCAGACTTGGGCTCATTTAACTTCCCATAAACGTGCAGGGCACACAGGCCACTGTATGGAATATTGTTATATTGATTATATTATAAATATTATACATACGCGTGCATGCATGCATGCATTATATGTGCCAGTTGACCATGCCGTGTGTGTGTGTGTGTGTGTGTGTGTGTGTGTGCGCATCAGAGAGAACGTGCACCAGGGACAACTTCAAGTGTTATGTTCTGGGAGCGCTCTTCTACTTTTAAACGTGATGGACTCCATCCAAATCGAGCAGGCTCACGAATGCTGGCTGCAAACGTGTTTTATTCCATTGTCTCCAACTCTCATGTTTGTGCTAACGACAGTAACGTTTGGTGCCCGCACACGGGTGCAGACAGTTCCCTCACTAATTGACGTCCACAGGAGCAGAGTGGTTTCAATTTTGGTTCCGCTGTAAACCATACTTATTCAGGTCCTGTGGTGAGTTCGATCCATCATACCAATGACTGTCACTCTGCCATACTAATTCCTGTAATAATAAACCATAGACACAGACCCCGTGACCTCCCTGCAACATACAGGGAGCTAAACAATCTGTTGCCGGTTCGGACTTCAGTTATCAGTCCCCCGCAAAGCCAGGCACCTCAGACAATAAAAATGGCTTTATTAAAAGTCAGGTCGCTGACTAATAAGTCATTTTTAGTTAATGATCTTATAAGTACGTATAACCTGGACTTCACCCTACTGGCCGAGGCCTGGCTGGATAGAAATGGTGCAGTCGCGCTTATTGAGACTGCAGCTCCTGGCTTCAAATTCATCCATACCACCAGATCTGATAAGCGAGGCGGTGGAATAGCTGCTGTCTTCTCTGACTCCTATAGCTGCAAGGAAATCCCCCTCGGGAAACTCACGTCTTTTGAACACCTTGCTCTTGCCATACATTGTACTGCTACGATTCTAATAATTGCTGTCTATCGGCCACCAAAATCTAAACCTGGCTTCTTTCTTGACGAATTTTCGGAGCTACCGTCTATGGTTTCCACTGACTATGATTATTTCATCATCCTGGCTGATTTCAATGTTCATGTTGACAAGCAAACAGACCCCGATGCTAGAAACCTTATTGTCTTACTGGAGGCATTTGCTCTCACTCAGCATGTTTCCGGACCCACCCACAATAAGGGGGATACTCTAGACTGAGTCATATCAAAAGGACTTAATATTACTGTACCCCGTGTCATGGATGTTGCCATCTCTGATCACTGTTGTATATTTTTTGATGTGTCAGCTCTTCCTGTACAACAGAAGAGCACTCGCATGCTCAAGAAACGCTCCATTGATAATAACACAATTGAAACCTTTCAGAAAACCGTAAATGAGTTGTCGCCGTTCATGTCATCACAAACTGAGGATCTTGTGAACGACTTCAACTCAAAAACACAGAATATCTTTGACAACATTGCACCTGTTAAACCTAAAAACATAGAAAAACAAAAAGTCCCCTGGAGAAATAGAGTGGTTATTAGGCAGCTTAAGAGAGAGTGTCGCCAAGCAGAATGACAGTGGAGACAGACTAAACTTCAGGTTCACCATGAAATTTACAAGGACAGGCTGAACAAGTACTGCAAAGAAATTAAACAGGCCAGACAGTCTTTTTTCTCTAAAATCATTAATGAAAATATTACAAATGGTAAAGTGCTTTTCTCCACTATTGATCGACTTATTAATCCACCATCTCCAAACCCATTAGAGATGCTGTCCACTGAAAGATGTGAGCAATTCGCTACATTCTTCAATAAGAACATTATTGCCATTAGATAGAACATTAGTGCCTCAAGATCCAGTAATGAACCTACCCTCCAGTTCTCCAGAAATATCACTGGCGCCATGTCTCACTTTGACACTCTAGACCTTAAAAGTCTAGACAATATTGTTAAGCAGCTCAGATCCTCCACCTGCTGCTTGGATCCTCTCCCTACCAAATTTTTTAAAAATGTTTTTAATTGCTTAGCACATGACGTTTTAGAAATCATTAACTACTCTCTTCAGGCGGGTATATTTCCTGCAGCACTTAAGACAGCTGTCGTTAAGCCACTTCTGAAGAAGAGTAATCTTGATGCGACAGTTATTGCCAACTACAGGCCCATCTCCACTTGCCATTCCTCAGCAAAATCCTTGAAAAAAAAAGTTTATTCTCAAGTTAATAACTATTTAATATCTAACAACCTTCTAGGCATTTATCAATGGGGTTTTCGATCTCACCATAGCACAGAAACAGCACTTATCAAAGTTGTGAACGATCTGCATATGAACACAGATTCTAATAAATTGTCTGTTCTTGTGCTCCTGGATCTCAGTGCTGCTTTCGACACTGTTGATCATGATGTTTTGCTAGAGAGATTAGGAAAATGGGTCGGCCTTTCTGGCCCGGTTCTCAACTGGTTTAGAACATACCTTCAGGACAGGCAGTTCTTTGTGTTTATTGGAGACTTTTCCTCGGACAAAGTGGGTATAATGTGTGGGCTACCCCAAGGTTCGATTCTTGGACCACTACTATTCAATCTCTATAGGCTCCCACTTGCACATGTTATACAGAAACACAAAATAAATTACCATAATTATGCAGATGGTTCACAACTGTACATATCCCTATCTTCTGGTGACCTAGTTCCCATACGTTCCCTAATTCAGTGTATTGACGATATTACTTTATGGCTGTCAGATAACTTTTTACAACTGAACAAAGACAAGACAAAAATACTTATTTTTGGTGCAAAGATTCAGAGACAGAGAATTGCAGCTCATCTCAGCTCTCTGTCTCTGGAGTGCAAAGGTGAAGCTAGAAATCTTGGTGTTAATCAAGGACAGTGATCTAAATTTTAAGAGCCGCATCAATCATCTCACAAGATGAGCCTTCTACCATCTTAAAAACATTTCAAAACTAAGGGGCTTTCTATCAATATCAGACTGTGAGAAATTAATCCATTCACCGGCCTCCCAAAACCAGTTGTGCACCAACTACAATTAATTCAAAATGCGGCAGCACGTGTTCTCACCAGAACTAAGAAGTATGAGCACATTACACCTGTTCTTAGATCTCTGCACTGGCTCCCCGTTAAAACTAGAATTGATTTTAAAATTCTTTTAATTGTACACAAAGCGCCAAATGGCCTTGCACCACGCTATATAAAAGATATGTTAATTCCCTATAAACCAGCAAGAACTCTCAGGCCCAATGGCAGAGGTCTTTTAACCATCCCTCTTGCTAGGTCTAGAGCAGGGGAAGCTGCATTTTCTATTTACGCCCCAAGTAGATGGAATGCCCTGCCTGAGGACCTGAGAGAGGCCCCCACACTGGACACATTTAAAAACCTTACTTTTCAAAACAGCCTACAGCTAAATTCATAGTGTGTGTTTTATATATTCTGCTCTGTTGTTACTTTTAATTAATCAGTGTTTATGACACCTTTACTTATTTATTTCACTAACTCAGTTTTAAACTTGTTTGTACTTTTCTAGAATTTGCTTGTACTTTTATCTATTTTTTGTGAGGGGGGGGTTATTGATTTCATTGTTTTATTGTGTGAAGCACTTTGTGTTACATTTGTTTGTATGAAAAGTGCTATACAAATAAAATCTGATTGATTGATTGATTGATTGATTGATTGATTGATTGATTGATTGATTGATTGATTGATATTGGTGTCGGCCTCGGGTCGGGCTCAAGCTGAAAAACTGCAGACTTTATCAGGCTGGGGCTGGAGCAATTGGCCCGTGCAGGGCTGTAATTAGCATACTAACATTCAACATAATGCACATGTAAACAAGTAACAGTAAGTCTGAAAACTAAAAGACGTATCATATGTATCAGGGAAAGAATGATGAGTAAATATCTGACTCAACAAAGTCATTTTTTTAAATGAATATTTCAACCTGAGTTGATATAAATAAACTGACCAGTGTGCTGTAATGCGCTGCTGAGCCAAGTAAAAAGAAAGAGGTAATTTAAACCATTTTGATTCCAAATTCCTCATTTCAAATCATCGATATCAGTGAGGGAGCAAGATGCTTTGTTGGAAACATCCAGAGGTACCCGGTACTACTTCAGGTCCACAGTTACACAAAGAACCCAATGAATCCTCTAGAGTAGTGTTTCCCAACCCGGTCCTCAAGGACCCTCTATCTTGCAGATTTTCTTTGCAACCCTGAATAGGTACCCGTTTGTAGTTATTCAACCAATCAGCAATGAATTATGTCAGATGTTGCACACCTTGTATAATTAAGGGCTGTGAGATGATTGGTTGAGTAAGTACAAGCAGGGCTAGCTATGCAGGGTTACAACGAAAATCTGCAGGATAGGGGTTCCTTGAGGACTGGGTTGGGAAATGCTGCTCTAGAGAGCCAGGCTCCTTTGGTATGAAATACAGAGATTAGCCTATTAGCATAGCATCTTCAAATAATGTCTTCTCGTCAACCCACAGAGTCTGACATGCTTGTGGAGACCGGAGACCAGTGTAAGGTTTTGGCTCTGGTTCTTCATGACCACTGGCAGCACGGTGGCCCAGTGGTTAGTGCGGTTGCCTCACAGTAAGAAGGTCCTGGGTTTGAACCCCGGGGTTGTCCAATCTCGGGGGGGTCATCCCAGGTCGTCGTATGTGTGGAGTTTGCATGTTCTCCCTGTGTCTGCGGTGGGTTTTCTCCGGGTGCTCCGGTTTCCCCCACCATCAAAAAGAGACATGCATACTAGGGTTTATACTCCTGTCTGTGCCCCTGACCACGGCAATGGGAAGAGAACTGGAGTTGGTCCCTCGGCACTGCATGAAGGCAGCAGGCCACAGCTCCTAGCTACACAGATCACAGCTAGGATGAGTTAATTTGCAGAAATTGAAGTTTCCCAAGGGGATTAACAAAGGAAACAAATTAAATAACAGTGGTTTGTCAGGTCCTATTTTACAGAGTACCATACATCTACCTCCTACATGCTGCTGTAGTTGGAAGGTTTGGTCGATGTGCAGTGGTACCAGTGTTGTTGCCAACTCCTTTGGATTGCCAACTGGAAACATGAGCTGTGCTTGAATTGTTAGTGTATTTTACATATTCAAAGTATGTTGGGTATACTGCATACTACTGGGGTATACTATTCAGTATGTAAAGTGCAGTATGTATGCTAAATACATTACATTCAGGGGACTCACGTCCAAGCGGAATAACTTTGTCTATTCACTGACAGAGATTATTTCCACTTGATATTTGTGTGTATCATGGCTCATAACTGCATACAAATGAGGAGTGTATCACCAAGGGTGTCATACTCTATGCAAGAAACTTGAAAAATCCATAATTCCAATTTGCCCCCGTCCTCCTATTTTTCCCTTGCCAATAAAGGTGCATGTTTTGATCGCTCGGTGACCGCAAGCTGCATACTGATTTTTTTACGACTACTTTATGGTTTATATATAATATATATATATAAACACGGATACAGTATGACGTCATTGTTTTGTTTGCAAGGTGCGTGTTTAGCAGATTTGGAATGGAGTGTTTACTCACTTAATTATTAAAAAGGGGAGGGCCGCACTAATATGCAGTTAATTGTCAACTTGGGCTTAGCAGCAAAACAGTCAGACATGATTATTCTCTTACACCCCCCCCCCCTTTTCTCCCCAATTTTATCCGGCCAATTGCCCCACTCTTCCGAGCCTCCCGGTTCATGCTCCACCCCCTCTGCCGATCCGGGGAGGGCTGCAGACTACCACATGTGGAGTCGCCAGTCGCTTCTTTTCACCTGACAGTGAGGATCCTGTTCAACCAGGGGGACGTGGCGAGTGGGGGGCTCACCCTATTCCACGCTATTTAGCCCACCAATAAACTGAATCGTAGCCACTGCAGCTTGGTTTACTTCTCCACAGCGGAGGGCTGGAGCTTCGCATAGCATGTCGTAATCACATCGCCCTTGTCTCGGTAGGCTAGCTAGCACTGACATAGCATCCCCCGCTAAACTGACGGCCAAGTAAGCCCCTATATCTTCATACCCCCCATCTATTGAGTTCACTCACAATCTCGAACTGCGTTCTGAAATTTTCCCAACTGGACTTACCCTCATAGGCAAGGGGTTGTTCGCGAATGAGGTGACGTTCCCCTTCCCCGGGTCCCCTCTCCAGGCCGGGACGGGCTGGCTGCCCAACGGCCGCTGCAGCAGGGGCACTATGACGAGAGGGTCTCGCACCCGTCTGCTCCATCTCCAGCTCGGCTAGGAGGCGTTCCGTTTCTTCCACTAGTTTAACCAGTCGTGCCCGTCGGGTGCCTGGCTGTATTGCTACTGGCTCCTCGTCCTCCTCGCCGATATC
>NC_079228.1:12281443-12426443 GCF_029633865.1 Lampris incognitus | reverse complement strand
ACACCTAGGGACAATTTAGTATGGCCAAGTCACCTGACCTACATATCTTTGGACTGCGGGAGGAAACCGGAGCACCCGGAGAACGCCCTCCAGTGCCTCCTGGGGGATCCCAAGGCATTCCCAGGCCAGACTGGACATGTAGTCCCTCCAGCGAGTTCTGGGTCTACCCCGGGGTCTCCGCCCAGTTGGCCTTGCCAGGTAAACCCCCAAAGGAAGGCGCCCAGGGGGCATCCTAATCAGATGCCCGAACCATCTCAACTGGCTTAATAGGTTTTGATAAAATGAAAATACCCCATATAAAGTCAACATAACCCAACAACATATTATACTGGTTATTTGATAGGGATAAAACCTATCAAATAACCAGTATAATTAAACAAATGAAACGAGAAAAGGGCGGCGGCGCAGTGGTTAGTGCAGTCGCCTCACAGCAAGAAGGTCCTGGGTTCGAGCCCCGGGGTAGTCCAATTTTGGGGGTCGTCCTGTGGAGTTTGCACGTTCTCCCTGTGTCTGCGTGGGTTTCCTCCGGGGGCTCCGGCTTCCTCCCACAGTCCAAAGACATGTAGGTCAGGTGACTTGGCCGTACTGAATTGTCCCTAGGTGTGTGTGTGTGTGTTGGCCCTGTGATGGACTGGCGGCCTGCCCAGGGTGTCTCCCCGCCTGCCGCCCAGTGACTGCCGGGATAGGCTCCAGCATCCCCGCGACCCTGAGAGCAGGATAAGCGGTTCGGATAATGGATGGATGGATGGAAATGAGAAAAGGTGCGAGTGATGTTATTTCATTGCAAACAATCATTTAAAATCTTATTTTGAAAGCTATCTTTAATGACACAGATGGTATTTATATTTCAGTTGTATTCGACATTCGAACAAACCCCGCAGGGAGATTCAAAAAGACGCCCTTGCCTCACCGGACCTGGTCCCTCCTGTGTTTCCTCAGCCGTGACCGGGATTAATAGGCCTCACGGTCAGTTAGTTAGTTTATCGTCTCCCCCCTGTGGGGGGTGGGGGGGGGGCTCTTCTCCACAGCACAGGGAGAATTAACATTACCCATTACACACATCCTCACACAACAACGACAGACAGTAATAATACATGAAGTACGACACAGCAACACAACAGCGGCAGGCAAAACAACATGAAAACAAGGCAGGCGGCGGTTCCCCGTTTAGGGCTGCGTGGGGCTGTGGGTATCAAGCTTTTGCCAAAGTGAGCCCTTCTGCACCCCAGAGACCTGCACCTGTGCCCAGGGCGCAGCACGGCGAAGTGGCAGTGGAGTGTGTGTATGTGTGTGTGTGACATCCTGTGCTATTTATATTGCATATTTGCGATGCGTCTGACGGCCACACGGTTGAGCCGTGAGAGGTTTGGAGTGGAAGAGAGGAATAGAATAGAAGACACGTTATTGGTCTTTTGTGTACACACATACAATGAAGTTCGCTCTCTCTGCATTTAATAGCCATGAGGAGTGGGCAGCTGCAGCGCCCGGAGACCAACTCCAGGTATTTCTTCCCACTGCCTTGCTCAGGGGCACAGACAGGAGTATTAAGCCTAACACGCATGTCTTTTTCATGGTGGGAGGAAACCGGAGCACCCGGAGGAAACCCACGCGGACACGGGGAGAACATGCTAACTCCACACAGAAAGGACCTTAGGGTGTCCGGGTGGCGTAGCGGTCTTTTCCGTTGCCTGCCAACACGAGGATCTCTGGTTCGAATCCCCGTGTTACCTCCGGCTTGGTCGGGCGTCCCTACAGACACAACTGGCCGTGTCTGCGGGTGGGAACCCGGATGTGGGTATGTGTCCTGGTCGCTGCACTAGCGCCTCCTCTGGTCGGCCGGGGCGCCTGTTTGGGGGGGGAATAGCGTGATCCTCCCATGCGCTACATCCCCCTGGTGAAACTCCTCACTGTCAGGTGAAAAGAAGCGGCTGGTGACTCCTCATGTATCAGAGGATGCATGTGGTAGTCTGCAGCCCTCCCCGGATCGGCAGAGGGGGTGGAGCAGCAACCAGGACGGCTTGGAAGAGTGGGGTAATTGGCCGGGTACAATTGGGGAGAATCCAAAAAGGAAGGACCTGGGACGGCCTGGGTTTCGAACCCAGGACCTTCTTGCCGTTTGGCCACCGTGCCGCGCCGCCCACGGGGAGATCTGTTATGGCAGCAGTGTTGGTTATGCACGCGAGTTTGACCCGGTTTGTGACAGAGCGCATGTTAAAGAAACAGGTGGAGCAGTGGAGCAGGATGGGTTGGACAATACTTTGGTACAACGGTAGGAGGAGACGGGGGCGACATGGAGTCTCTTGGGTTTACGGATTAACAGTCTTTCACGACTCCTTCGCTGAACGTCCTTTGTATGCTGGTCGAAGTTTATTGTCCAGTGTGAGTCAAGGCATTTCAAGCTGTCAACAACTTTCCGCTGTGTCGCGATTCGAACAGGCGATCCCCATGTTGGTAGGCGACGGAAGAGACCGCCACGCTACCTGGACGCCCCTGCCCTCTATTACTGCTGTAGACCCCACCGCCCTGCGTCTTCCCCGGTTGTCCCACTGTGTCTGACGTGACGAGGGAGAACATTCACAGACCTGATGATGGTGTAGCTGTCCAGGCTGACCTCAGAATCCACCTACCCAGCCAGGTCTTGGACAGGGCGATGATGCGGATGTCCCTGAAGGTCCGTTCCTGTCGGCAAGTTCATTTTATTCCAGCGCGAGCAGGCATTTTTCCAGGATGATGGAGAGGAGAGGTTGGTTAAATGGACGCTTTCCTATTCTGCTGCAGACTTCTCCTCGTCCTCCCCTTTTCCTCAGGCGAAGCTCCGGCGGCAGGACCACAGCAGGCTTGGTATTACATAGCGAGGAGGAGGTCCAGAGTAACAGTAGTTCCCTGCGGCGCATGTGCAACTCACATCCGCCGCTGACTCAGGTCCGGTAGTGTGACGGTTGGCCCTCCAGTGTCAGCACGCTAACTCGGCATAGCCTGCTAGCGTGCTAGTGTGTGAGAGAAGTAGATGGTTTGCAATTGTTGACATGTGAAGAGGTAGGAGAATGAATGCGTACTGTACATTCATGCACGTGTGTCTCAGCTGTGCTTTCTCTCCGCACCTCAAGGCATAGATGAACTATTGGGACACGGATTATGGTCAATCACACTCATTGATTGCACATGTTAACAAGAGACCCACATTCCGTGGACACGATGTCCATCAATAAATGTCCACAGACAGGGTGAAAGACACGGTGGGATGGTAGCGTCAAGATCAGAGAAGCGGACTGGTGGCTATTTAGCATTCTGAGGAGTGTGTGTGTGCTGGAGCGGATCCACTTGTTACCAATCCGGGTGCCTCCAGCATCCCATGACCAGTGACAGGCTGGTGATAAACAACACACACACACACACACACACACACACACACACACACACACACACGTACGTACTTCTATTTTTGTGAGAACCCCTCATTGACTATATTCATTACTTAGCCCTGAACCCCAACCTTAACCATCAGAACTACATGTTTAACCCTAATCCTAATCCTAACCCTAACCTCAAGTCCTAAACCTAGAACAGACCCTTACAGAAGTGTGGACCGACCAAAACATCCTCACTTTGCAAAAATGTCCTCACTCTGATGGTTAGAAACTCAAACTGGTCTTCACAAGGATAGAAGCGCGAGTGCGGACAAAGTGGTCCCCCTCTGGTTCTCCATCAGCCTTGTCCTCAGTCAACAGCGGGGACGTAACACTGAGAAACAGGGCAGCACGGGTGGAAGGGCAGACGGGGGAGTGACGAGCCCGACTGTCTTGAATAACTTGAACTCGCACCCTGCCATCTTAACATTCCTCTCATTTCAGCGCCTTTCAGTTCTCCTCCAGCGTCCTTCCTTCTGTGTGCTCAAAGCAAACTGTCAACCAGTTTCACCTCCTACCGTCCTCCTTCTATTCATCCCTTTATCACAGCTTTCCCTCCATGTACCTTCTCTTTGTCTCAAGAGATTATAAACCAGCTCTATGGAATATTTTACATTTTTTCTATTTACAGTCTCAATTCCTTTCAGTCATCCCGCAGCAACTCACAACGCCGCAGTTTACTGCAGAAACCTACAAACAGCAATGCACAATAAGCCAACACACAGGAATGGATGAGATGAGATCACATAGGGGACACGTGGTCGCTGCACTAGCGCCTCCTCTGGTCAATCGGGGCACCTGTTCGTGGGGGGAGGGGGAACTGGGGGAGGGGTGGCGTGATCCTCCCACGCGCTATGTCCCCCTGGCGAAAGTTCGTGCCTTTCTGACTAGACCAAGCTAGTCTCATCAGCAGCCAGTCAGACTAGCTTGGTCTAGTCAGAAAGGCACGAACTGAGGAAGCCTCTTGGATGAGAGGCGAAACGTCTTCACGGATATATACCAAGTCCAGTTGCACTTGATTCAACTCCTTTGGATTTGTGAGACATAAGACAAAATCCAATGCTGAGAGAGCCTTGATAATGTTGAATGGGTCAGCAGCATTGTCATATGTGATGATTTCTAATTACAGTGTTGTATAACATGACTACCCATTCACCTGACATTTCTGTGAGATATCTGCACTAGGTAGCCTGTGAGATGCTATTAGCATTAGCCATGTCACTTGCAGGGCACCGACACTGAGGGGAACAGTTGCTGATGTTATTGGAATGCATACTGGCGGCTGTAGATGGTCACTAGAAAAATGTTTTACTAGTTGCACTGTTTAGTGGTCATATTTAGAAACCCTTTTTTCTCTTTCAAATGGCATTTTCTGCCATCATCAAGTTTGGATTTTCCAGCTACAGAGAATTGACTTATGGACTAAAGATGAAACACGTGTACTATTTTTGAAAAATTACTTTTTCAAAACAGCTGGCACGACATTGAGTTTTCACAGGTATATTGAAAGGACCCACAGAGGTGAGTTACATTAGCTAATATTGCATTAGGCTAACTTCAGCATCTGCTAGCAATGCACTGTAAGGTTAGCGGGTATTTAGTCGTAGTAGCAGAGGCTCTATGCCCAGGGGCCAATTGTTTGTCTATATTCTTATGTCTATATTTGAACCAATACTGCTCAAATAGAGACACAATAAATCCTAGTTTATGGTTACTGTGTCATGGCAGGGGCAGGAATTGAGGCCCAAAGGCAGATGCGGTCACAGGTGAAACAAAAGGTTTGCTGGTAGGAAACATGAGGGTATCAAGAACACTCATGATGAGAACTTAATAGAGACATAGTACAGACATGGTAACATGGTGATGACATGGGTCAGACTATGGTGGGACTCGATGAAGCAGCAACAACTGGCAATGCTGGTAACATGGTGATATGGTACAGACATGGTAGCATGGTGATGACACGGTAACATGGTGATGACACGGTACAGACATGGTAGCATGGTGATGACACGGTAACATGGTGATATGGTACAGACATGGTAGCATGGTGATGACACGGTAACATGGTGATGACATGGTACAGGACATGACATGGTATAAGATGGCTGCCGCGAGTCTTGCCCTGGTCCGTGCTCTGCTGCTGTGTCTTATACTTTTGTCTATGGTTAATGTCAGAAAAGCATCCCGTCTATGGAAATCCAACCGTGAGGAGTTGCTGCACATCAGGAGTACTACATTTGGCAATTTGGGACTATCTGCCAACATTCCAGAGGATATACTGGTCGTCAACAACACTGGCTGGCCATGGGGAAATACACCTAGCACAGGGAGGTGGAGAACAGGGGTGCTCTCCAGGTTCAGGAGACCGCCCTATCGGCCCCCACTACCAGCACTGATCTTGTCCAACCCCTCAAAAATAAAATGGATGAACTTTTGTCATTAACACAAACCGACAGAGACTGCTCAGCCTTCTGCTTTACTGAGACATAGCTGGATCAATCGGTCCCTGATCATGCGGTAACACCCCCCCCCCCGGCTTCACTATTGTAAACTACTAATAAGACACGTTAGTCCCTAGCTAACGGGTCCAACCCCTTAGCCGAGCGGTTAGTGATGTCGCCTTGTGGTGCAGTACACCCCGTATCGAATCCCGCACCGGGCAAGAAAATAACCGGTTACACTAACACAGCCATTAGCGAGCTCTCGCAACACATTTCCCATGTTGACAACTGCAACCCTGACACGTCTGTCATCGTGTTAGGTGTTTTCAACCATACGAATCTTTCCCTCGAACTACCGAGCTATGAGCAACAAGTCACTTGCCATAGCAGAGAAAACAAAACATGGGATCACTGCTGCATCTCAGTTTCGGATGCTTACCGTGCTTTCCCTGGGGCTCCCCTGGAGAGGTCCGACCACGCTGTTACTCCTCATCCCAAAATACAGACAAAAGCTTAAATCCATCAACAAAACATCCAAATCTGCCAGGTCCTGGTCCATGGATGCCACTGAAACGCTTCGAGGGTGCTTTGAATGCGCTAATTGGAATATATTCAGTGCAGCTTGCGACTCCCTCGATGAACTCACTGACACAGTGACGTCATACACCAAGTTCTGCGAGGAAATGTGCATCCCTACCAAAACAGTGACATTGTACGGCAATTAAAAAACCCCGGTTCTCCAAAGAATTACACGACACAAAGAAAAGGACTGTGCATACAAAAACGGAAACAGGGATCAATACAGTGCAGCCATGTACAAGTTGCGTGCTGCAATGAGAAAAGCAAAGTCCAGCTACGCAACAAAACTCGGAACAACAACTCTCTTCCAGTAACTCCAGAGCAATATGGGAAAATCTTAAGGAAATGACAGATTACAAAAAACGCCCTTGCTCCCCTCCAGATAATGACCATAACCTCCCAGATAAATTAAATAAGTTTTATGCAAGGTTTGAAAAACCTATTCCACCAGCCACCCCCCCCCCCTATTCCTACGCCAATGCCACCCTTCTGCATCCAGGAGGATGAGGTGAGAGGAACATTCAAGAAGCTGAACATTAGGAAAGCAGCAGGGCCAGACGGCATCAGTCCTACTTAGTTGAGCCACTGTGCAGCACAATTGGCCCCAATATTTTCCACCATATTTAACACCTCTCTAAGCCAATGTACAGTTCCACAGTGCTTCAAACTCTCTACCATCATTCCTGTGCCAAAGTCCTCCAAGATCACCTGCCTCAATGACTTCAGACCAGTTGCCCTAACATCTGTGGCCATGAAAGCATTTGAGCGCATCATTTTGTCACACTAGAAATCTTGCACCTCCCCAATGGTGGACCCATATCAATTTGCCTACCAAGCCAACCGGTCTGTTGAGGATGCAGTTAGCATAGCCCTGCACCATGCCCTGCAACACCTGGAATCACCAAACACCTACACACGCATCCTGTTCATAGACTTTAGTTCCGCCTTCAACCCCATCAACCCACTCAAACTCTTTAGGATACTCTTGGATATGAACATTGACCCAGCCATACACCACTGGATTTGGAGCTTCCTGTGGAACAGGCCACCGAGGGTGAAGGTTAATAACCTAACCTCACACCCTCTTACCCTCAGTACAGGTGCTCCTCAGGGCTGTGTTCTCTCCCCCTGGCTCTTGTCACTTTACACCACCCAGTTTACATCCACGGATAGCTCTGGGAAAATAATAAAATACGCAGACGACACAACCATTGTAGGCCTCATTTATAACAATGATGAAACCCAGTACCGCACTGAAGTAGACCAAGCTGTCACTTGGTGCGCAAACGACAATCTTCTGCTTAATACAGCCAAAACCCAAGAACACATTATTGACTTCCGATGCATGCTGAATCCCAAAGCACCCATACAAATGAACGGAGACCCCATCACCATCACCGACTCTTTTAAATTCCTTGAAACATACATCAGCAATAACCTGAAATGGAAAATTAACACTGAACACATCATTGCAAAAGCTCAACAATGATTTTACTTTCTTAGGCAGCTTAAAAAATACCGGATCAAACATCAACTGCTCGTTCTGTTTTACTCAGCCATTAGAGTCCATCATAACATCTTCTATTACAGTATGGTACGGCGGCACTGTCAACAAGGCATCCAAAATCATAGGCAACCCACTCCCCTCAGTTGACTCTCTACATACTAACTGGACTGTAAAGCGAGCAAAGAAGATCATCTCTGACCCCTCACATCCTGCTCCTCACCTCTTCCAGCTCCTTCCCTCAAGGGAAACAGATTTTTCCCCCTAGCCATCAGGACTCTGAATTCCTCCCTACAGTCCCCTCCTCACACACCATTGGCATAAAAACCGCCATTCACCTAATTGTTATGCATGATATGTTTATTTCTCTTATTGTGTAACTGTATTGTTCGTGATAATATTTGGAGTGTCCGTTGTTGTCCATGTATGTATTGTGCTGCAGAGTGTAAAGTGTACCAAAAACAAATTCCACCGGCCTTGGCCGTGTGGCCATTAAATCTATCTATCTATCTATCTATCTATCTATCTATCTATCTATCTATCTATCTATCTATCTATCTATCTATCTATCTATCTATCTATCTATCTATCTATCTATCTATCTATCTATCTATCTATCTATCTATCTATCTATCTATCTATCTATCTATCTATCTATCTATCTATCTATCTATCTATCTATCTATCTATCTATCTATCTACCTATCTACCTATCTATCTATCACACGGTATAGAATGGTAACATGGTAATGACATGGTACAGACATGGTAACATGGTGATGACATGGTAACATGTTGATGACATGGTAACATGGTGATGACATGGTATGGACATGGTGATGACATGGTACAGACATGGTAACATGGTGATGACATGGTACAGACATGGTAACATGGTGATGACATGGTACAGACATGGTAACATGGTGATGACATGGTAACATGGTGATGACATGATACAGACATGGTAACATGGTGATGACATGGTACAGACATGGTAACATGGTGATGACATGGTATGGACATGGTGATGACATGGTACAGACATGGTAACATGGTGATGACATGGTAACATGTTGATGACATGGTAACATGGTGATGACATGGTACAGACATGGTAACATGGTGATGACATGGTATGGACATGGTGATGACATGGTACAGACATGGTAACATGGTGATGACATGGTAACATGGTGATGACATGGTATAGACATGGTAACATGGTGATGACATGGTACAGACATGGAATACTGACAGCAAACCAAGTGTGGATATTCTGTGAAGTATCCTTTCAAGTGATTTATGGAATAATGTTAGTATATTTATATCAAATATAGTTACAGTGTATCAAAATCAGCAATTTTTTATTATTGTCGAAATTGATCTTGACTCAATAGATGGCTACAATGTTATTAATGTTCTCATTATAAATTTCGGGGCACCACCTACTTTTATAGGAACTTGATAAACCAAATTAATCAGTTTCAGATCTGAAGTTGTAAAATTACGGGGACTTCTATCTTTGCTTCAGAGAAACATAGGAAACGACTTTCAACAACAGAGACATTTATTAATAGCTAAAAGTCTACCAAAAATTGAATAAATGAGTAAATGAATAAATGGAAAATCGACATAACGATAAACAGAGCTTATCACTTAGTTTGGCGACGGTATCAGAGGGTATCTGTGATTTGCAGAAACACCAGGCCGGGCGCTATATAGTACGATTAGTATCTTTCTAAGGCTTAAAATGGAGATTTTAGATTGCCACCCGGCAACACCTCTTATCAAAAGCAGCAGATGGGATTCGAGGCTACTTTAGATGATGTGACTAAGCAGAGATGGTCTGGTTCAGCTAGTGGCTGAGTGACGGTCCATGAAGGCTGACTCCTGCATGAGGTTTGACCCACAGGAGAGCCGAGGTTACCAGGCAACGGCATGGTCTTGCAGCCGGTCTTTCACTACGTGTTGTGTGTTGCGTTCCCCGGGCACGAACTGCCTGAGCTATCCTTGGCAAAAGTCAGACGCTGGAAGTCGATGAAGTCTTGGCTGATTCCTGGTCAAAAAACTGCCTGGATTCTTAACCAACAGTCAGATGTTGGTGGCGATTGGATCTTTGCTCATTACTCTCAACCGGATAGTAACCCACTACACTGAATTTAACTGACCCGACTCGGGTGAAATAATCTGAAAGTCATTTCGTTGGCCAGATGATAAAACTTCCAAAAACTATCAATCGCGAGGCTTTCCTTGTGATATAAAAATGATCAAAGCTCGGCTTGCTCGCCTGCAGAGAGGTGCAAGACTGAGATTTCTTTCAAAAATAAAACTGACACATGAACACCTTGGCAAGGAAGAAATGCAAAAATACTACGATAAGAGAAATAGTATAAGAGGAAATGGCTCTAAGAAAAAACTTAAAAAAGGGAACAGACTCAAGGAAAAAAGCTTCTTTGGGAAGAAGACTTTAGAAGCGAACAGGATAAGGCCGAGACTCTGAAGAGTTGTAAGAGCCATAAGCAAGTCAAGAGTTCAGAGTTTTGTTTTTGTTTTTTTTAAAGAACAATGTGAACAAAAGCTGATCTCCTCTATATGTCTACCTGACCAGGGCGATTCAGACGCAAGGTCCAGATCCGCCTCCTCACTGACATTCATTCCATGATTTTAGGAGAGAGGCCTATTTAATTTAGACTATACACGCACATATCATATGGACAGCTAAAACCATGGACAATCAGTTCTAGACCTGGAAAGTATATTACCATGTATTGCATAAAACACCAATGGCTGGGAGAGCTGGCGTTGGTTTGGCTGAGAGAGCTTGGTCTGCCGCGTCCTGTGGGCCCAGGGACCACGGCTTGGAGCTGTGCCTGAGAGGAAACACTGAGGTGGTCTGGCGGCGGCCTCACCGAGCGTCCACTGTGCAGAGTTTTTGTCTACGTCTGCATCGTCGTGTGGAGTGCGGGGGAGGCGTGTCGAACGTGTTTGGCTGGGATAGCTGGCTTTGGATCGGCTGAGGGAGCCTGGTCAGCTGCATCCGGTGGGCCCAAGGACAAAGGCCCTGCCTGGAACTGCACCCGAAGAGGAAGCACCGAGGGCGGTCTGACAGGACGCGGAAGCAGGGCAGGCCAAGCTAACTGCTAGCCCATGTAGACCAGCAGTCATCCACGCTGGCTTTCGTTGTCTGGACAGTGGAATTTTTGGACTGTGTTGCACTGAATGGACTGTGTTGTTAAATTTTGGATATGTATAATTTAATATGTATATTAAATGGATATGTGTTTTTATCGTTTGTGTTGCACTGCTGTGGGCTGGGTGAAACAAAATTTCATTTCTTTTGTGTACACAAGTACATGAGAGAAAGAAATGACAATAAATTGTCTCCAATTCCTGGTATACTATTAGTTGATGAACAGAAGTTAACTAACAAATCGTATCATATGATAACAATACTTTCTTATATGAGATGACTACAGAATAACATCAATAAAATACAATGAAAGAGAAATAATAAAATAAAATAACAAAATACAGTTGACAGAATATAGTTTGACCAGAAAGACATAACCACCTATGGTCACTAAATGACAGTATAGCTACATGGCAGGAACACGCTGAAAATAAGAAATTAATGTCTCAGTCAATTTGAATGGTAGTTATGTGAGTTGGATCATTGTTCATGAAATTGTCTTCTGAGTAATATTGGTTGGATGGCTATGTGGTTTAACAGTTAATTCACATTAATACAGACACGTACAGTTTATGAAGCTAAGTTATTAGCATTTGGCCCAGTATAGAGAGATTTGGGTGTGTCTGTGTTTTGTGGATATGTGTGAAACAGGGACAAAGGGAGGGAGAGGGTTTGAGATTTAAACTGATCATCTCGAGTCATTGTCCTGTTTCCACCGTATGGTGATGGTGAGCGTTTTGGTCTCATTGTGGCGATGAGCTTAAATCTTCGTCCTGTGATCAACGGTGACAACAACCTAAAAAAAAAGTTCATCAGGAGGTCCCATGTCTTGCTGTGAATCTGGTACCCATATCAAAAGCGCGGTGGTTCCTGGTGAGTTTCCATCTGCGATAGCTTGGGAGGGTCACTGGATCAGCTCCGTGTGCTGTGCTGACTAATAATCATGTCAAAAGACTTGGCTTCTCTGAGGAGCCTCCTGTGTGTTTGATGTCAATTTAGCACTCCAATGTGAGGGGAAGGGGAGAGAGAGAGAGAGAGAGAGAGAGAGAGAGAGAGAGAGAGAGAGAGAGAGAGAGAGAGAGAGAGAGAGAGAGAGAGAGAGAGAGAGAGAGAGAGAGAGAGAGAGAGAGAGAGAGAGAGACAGAGACAGAGAGATATTCCTCGTTACAATCTTGACCACTTTTGGTCTTTAGGTCTTGTTCTCGGGTTGGATGCATCTTGGTCTGGTTTTGGACTCGATTGAGGTGGTCCTGACTTTAACCCTGAAATAAAGTGCTGTCCAATGAGTTTATGAGGCATTTCTTGAACTAGATCAGATGTTTCTGACCAATTCATTTTCCTACTCCTGCCATTGGTTTCATCACCAGGTGAGCCGGTGCCTATAGCAGCTCTACATGCCCAAACCCTAACACACCCACCTCCATGTCTTACAAATTAAGTGCCATGCTTTGGATTTTCGACATTTCAGGAGTCAGGCACTGAAATGAAATATCGTTTCCCCCAGCCCACAGCAGTGCAACACAAAAACGAAAACATATCCAAACACTACAAGAACACATATATCCAAACTAACACATATATCCAAACTAAACAAAAAAACAAAATCACTGTCCAGGAGAACGTACAGCGCCGTTGACTGTCGGAACAGCCGGTCTGCATGGGCTAGTAGTTAGCCTAGTCTGCCCCGTTTCCGCTTCCTGTCAGACCGCCCTCAGTGTTATCAGAACTGCCGGTCTGCATGGGCTAGTAGTTAGCCTAGTCTGCCCCGTTTCCGCTTCCTGTCAGACCGCCCTCAGTGTTATCAGAACTGCCAGTCTGCATGGGCTAGCAGTTAGCTTAGCCTGCCCCGCTTCCATGTCCTGGAAGACCACCCTCGGTGCTTCCTCTTCGGGCGCAGCTCCAGGCAGGGCCGTGGCCCTTGGGCCCACAGGACGCTGCAGACCAAGCTCTCCCAGCCGATCCAGCGCCAGCTCTCCCAGCCATCAAACGAAGACACAAACTTAGACGCAGATGTGGACAAAGACGCTGCATGAACGGTACTGGGTGAGGCCGCCGCAAACGTGAATTCACACCACCATCTTCCCATACTGGAAGCGGAAAGAGAAATGTGGAAAATCTCCATTTGTTTTCTACACTTGACCTTGGCCATCAGTCTAATAAAGTTTACTCCGCTGTAATCTGTCCTCGACAAATATCTCCAGAGCTCTGTATGAACTGTTGGTTTCGTCTTAGGGCTGGGACAACCACCAGGTTTTGTGGCCAACTAGAAGTCTTTTTCTTGCAGTGTTGTCTCTTTGGTTCTGTACATAAAGGTTTCTGGGGACAGTAGTCACCCAGACATCACGTCGCCCACCTCCTGAAGAGGCTTTCCAGTATGTCAGACAGGTGGCAAATGGTTTTATTCACCATGCTGAAAATTCTTCTGCCATCAACAATAAAGGTCTTACTTGGCCTAAAAGGCCTTTGTGATTACTGAGCATGCCAACGCTTTCTTCCCCCTGTGTGATGTTCCAAACAGTTTATTTTGGTCAGCCTAATGTTCAACCTACATCTTTTGACTCCGCCCGCCCCCTTTTTTTCCTTAATATCATAATGGACACAGCTAATGTACCAACACCATCTGACAAGCCATTTGTTCAAAAAGCAAAAACAAAAAAAAACAAAAAATAAACAGCTGCTTTGAAAATGGCTGCTATGGACATAAAGTACTGTTCTTTTTACATGGTGAAACTAATATACGTATATTGTCACGTCATCTTGCACTTAATGTGACATGAGCAGTCATTTACACATTTAACACTGTGCAGTACATAGATAGGCAAGCTGATTAAAAATGCCCCAATCTCAAACAGTGTGGAGGGCATGACATGCAATAATAAATAAAGGGAAAAACACACAGACAGACAGACAGACAGACAGACAGATAGATAGATAGATAGATAGATAGATAGATAGATAGATAGATAGATAGATAGATAGATAGATAGATAGATAGATAGATAGATAGATAGATAGATAGATAGATAGATAGATAGATAGATAGATAGATAGATAGATAGATAGATAGATAGATAGATAGATAGATAGATAGATAGATAGATAGATAGATAGATAGATAGATAGATAGATAGATAGATAGATAGATAGATAGACAGATAGATAGATAGATAGATAGATAGATAGATAGATAGATAGATAGATAGATAGATAGATAGATAGATAGATAGATAGATAGATAGATAGATAGATAGATAGATAGTTCTACGTGTTGACATTATGTACTTGTATTTGTGAATGTGTGTGCATAAGAGCACATGTGTGTATGTGCAGCCATACTTCTTTGTGTGTGGTAGTGTTTGTGTGTGTGCATGTGTGTGTGCATGTGTGTGTGTGTGTGTGCTTGTGTGTGTGTGTGTGTGTGTGGCCTGAACATTACGTGGCCATTTATCACTGTTTGAGCAGCCTAGGCTAAAGGACCATCCATCTTCCCAACTTTTACAGCCAGGCTGACACTCAAGGTGTTTGTATGACTTAATGTTCCTCTCTGCGGGATCTGGAGCAGCCTGCACACACCTCTACTGTACACCACTTCCTACAGCTAGCGTGTGTGTGTGTGTGTGCGTGTGTGTATTTGCGTGCATGTGCATGTATGCGTTTGTGTTAGAGGGATTTGCCCACTATAACAAGTACTGAGTGTCAGAAGGTGCATTATAGCAGGCTTGCATGACCACACAGTAAAACGGCGGTTTGAGTGGTAGTGTCGGTAATGTCAAAACACAGCACGTCCATTCGAGCGCCCAGGTAACGTGAGAATTACCATTTGCAAGAAAAGCCCGCGTTGGTTCGTGGTGCACGGACCCAGGGTGTCAAAATGTTAAACCGTACCCACAGTTTTGTGCATGCAGGCAAACACAAAAGTTCCCCCCTTATTATTGACCGCTCAAGAGCTCTGACCTTCTTATGCACGCCCTCTTCTTTTCCCCCCCGCGTGAGTGCATCCTTACAGTTACAGGCCGTCCTCATTCTCCCGCTAAAGGTCAGCTGTCAGACAATATTGAGCCGCGCTAAAGGTGAAAGAAACAGCAAATATGTTAAATATTTAACAACGGGCGAAGGAAGATTCCTTGAAGGGAGATAAATCTCGGTCACACTGCAGCCGCCGTGCCGGCGTGAGACCTGTTATACATGAAGCCATTAGCATGGATCAAAATGTGCACGCTCCAAATAAATTATTGCTTAGCTGGCTAATGAATCATGCATATGGGTATGCATATTTGTGTGCACACGCCAACATGAAGAATCAAATAACCCGTCCGTCCCAAACACAGCCGTGTAACGACGCCTGCATTGCACTCGGTGGAGGTGCAGCTCAGCTGCGCCGGGTGAATCCCGTTCTCGCCGGCGACCTTTCCCCCCTGTCATTTCCCCGTCCGCTCCCATACAGCCTCTCCCTCGGGTTTAACCTATACAACACAATGGCTAAGAAAACTTGGGGAGAGTATTGTGAAGAGAAAAAAAAAAATCCTATTAGGCCGGCATAATCAACCTCAACCGAACTGCTAATGTGTTCGTGGGGTCCCGAGGACGGTTTATTTTTTCTCGGCTAATGGAACAAGCCCGGTGCTTTCAGGGCAAGCCGAGACGCTACGGCTTAATCTCCCCCACAGCACAGCCACGCCCCGGTGATTGTATAAATGAAATACGCCGCCATGCCAAGCTACTACACTGCACGACCTTTCCCCAAACTCCCCAGCTCCCTGACACTGTTACACCCCAAGCCACACACACACACACACACACGCACACACAAACTCACATGCATACAAAAGCAAATGCCTACATATGCAAGCACAGGCGAAGGGCGCTCACAAAGAAAACCACGCAACACCCACTCCATGTGCATAAAGCCAGACATGTGTGCACACTCACACAAACAGCTGTCCATATAGGGATGTGCACACACACACACACACATGTGCACACACACAAACACACGCAAAGCTGTTGGAATTCCACCCAGGCAGGTGGGCAAACAGTGGGACACATTAGACAAACAGAACCCGATCTGGGGGGGGGGGGGGGGGGGGTTTGATTTTGATTTTTTTTCTGTCTCCAGACTCACCAAACCAAAGACGAGCCCGTCTTTCACATTTACCAGAAGGACGCCTGATTTGCTGCCACCTCGTTTCAGACTTGGCTTTCGTTGGAGCTGATTCCAGGCGTTCTCCGAGGCGGGTCGTTTCTAAAAAGGGTGTCTACCTTCTCCCCCCCCCTTCAGAGACGGGCTTGGTTATCCGGAGCACCGGCAGAAATCCCAGCGGGCCGGTTGTTCTGTGCGCCGCTTGAGCAGCCCCCCCCCCCTTTTTTTTTTTGAGCAGCCCATTATGGAAACG
Source organism: Lampris incognitus (assembly GCF_029633865.1). NCBI lineage: Eukaryota > Metazoa > Chordata > Actinopteri > Lampriformes > Lampridae > Lampris > Lampris incognitus. The sequence continues at coordinate 12,409,923 of NC_079228.1, read as the reverse complement.
CAGGAGCAAGAGAGATGTGTTGTCGCCCCACTTTGGTAACGCACCAGCCCGCATCCTCCCCCTCGACACTACCACCGCCACTTCTGGCACTCAGGCCCACCCGGTCAGAAGGCTTCCTCACGGTGGCCCAGCGGTCAGCACCGCTGCCTCACAGCAAGAAGGTCCTGGATTCGAACCCCGGACCGTCCCAGGCCCTTTCTGCGTGGGGGTTTGCATGTTCTCCCCGTGTCTGTGTGGGTTTCCTCCGGGTGGCCCCGGTTTCCTCCCACCATCAAAAAGACACGCATGTTAGGGTTAATACTGCTGCCTGTGCCCCTGAGCAAGGCAGTAGGAAGAAATAACCGGAGTTGGTCCCCGGGGGCTGCAGCTGCCCTCCTATGCAGTAGGACGGGTTAAATGCAGAGAACACATTTCGTTGTAACCCTACGATGACAAAATAAAGTGGCTTTCAATTCGTTCCCTTTTGGAGCGGCGCAGTGCATTTCACTAATGCCAGATTGTGAGCAGCCCTCCTCTTCTGCTCCCTACAGCCCGCACAGGGCACACAGGAACAGAGGCCTACTTTCCGCTAGCTAGCTAGCTGCTTGTAATGTAGCTGAAGATAAAAAGCATGGCTAAACAACGCAGTATAGCCATGCTTTTTATCTTAAGCTACATTACAAGGAGCTAGCTAGCTCCTTCTAATGTAGCTGAAGATAAAAAGCATGGCTAAACAACGCAGCTTAGCTCAGGTTTGTCACAAAAAGACGTTTTGAGGAGCAGGAGGAAGAGAATTCAGCTCAAGTTCCTCCTCAACCAATGCCAAGTAGCAACGACCCGTACGTGGCTGCTAATCCAGCCCGTTCCCCGTCAGCGCCTTTACTGCTGAAAGACTCTTTTCAGCGGTCAGCCGGGTAAAAAACCGGTATCAGGGCATCGGTTACGACATGCAGACCCAAGTCTTTGTCCCTGCTGTCCTGACCGAGTCGTTGGAACATAAGGAAATAGTGTCGGTGTTCAGCACCAAGCCTGCTGCCAAGTCACCAGAGGCGACCCGATGTACAACTTCAGACGGTAGTGGCCTATTTTATTATTATTGATTATTGGGTATAGATTTTGTATAGATTTTGTTGGGTGTACAATTGGATTTTATGCTGATGTTGCTGTGTGTGTGTGTGTGTGTGTGTGTGTGTGTGTGTGTGTGTGTGTGAATACGTGGCCGCTATGCGACGCTGTTGTTAATCTTCGCCTCGGTACCTGTAACATCAGCTCTGATGATGTATCAGGCCTGTATGATTAAACTGTGGTGCATTGAGGCAAGCACAGCTGTAATGGCCTGTTCTGGTGGACATATGTATACGTCTGGGAACCTGGTGTTGGACGGACACCTGATTTGTTCTGTGCCCCCCGACCACACTGGGACTTCTGCCTACGCTACAGGTGTGGACTGGTCGGGGTAAAAAGTCCAGGTTATTTTTTTTTTAGCCCCAGTCCCTCCCTGTTCTCCTGCCATCCAGCCGCTGACTCTGAAACACTCTGGCTGACGCGTCAAGGTGCTCTCTCTCTCTCTCCCCCCCCCCCTCTCTCTCTCTCTCTCTGTCTCTTTCCCTCACTCTCTCTCCCTCGCTCGCTGTCTCTCTCTCTCTCTCTCTCTCTCTCTCCTCTCTCTCTCTCTCTCTCTCTCTCTCTCTCTCTCTCTCTCTCTCTCCTCTCCCTCTCTCCCTCCCTCTCTCTCCCTCCCTCTCTCTCTCTCTCTCTCTCTCTCTCTCCTCTCCCTCCCCCCCTCTCTCTCCCCCCCCCTCTCTCTCTCTCTCTCTTTCTCTGTCTGTCTCTCTGTCTCTTTCCCTCTCTCTCTGTCTCTTTCCCTCTCTCTCTGTCTCTTTCCCTCACTCTCTCTCCCTTGCTCGCTGTCTCTCTCCCTCGCTCTCTCTCGCTCTTTCTCTCTCTCCCTCCCTCTCTCTCTCTGTCTCTCCCTCTCTCTCTGTCTCTCCCTCTCTCTCTGTCTCTCTGTCTCTCTCCCTCGCTCTCTCTCTGTCTCCCTCCCTCTCTCTCTCTCACTCTTTCTCTGTCTCTCTCTCCCTCGCTCTCTCTCTCTCTCCCTCCCTCTCTCTCTGTCTCTCTCTCTCTCCCTCGCTCTCTCTCTCTCCCTCCCTCTCTCTCTGTCTCTCTCCCTCGCTCTCTCTGTCTCTCTCCCTCACTCTCTCTCTCCCTCGCTCTCTCTCTGTCTCCCTCCCTCTCTCTCTCTGTCTCTCTCCCTCACTCTCTCTCTCTCTCACTCTTTCTCTGTCTCTCTCTCCCTCGCTCTCTCTCTCTCTCCCTCACTCTCTCTCTCCCTCGCTCTCTCTCTGTCTCCCTCCCTCTCTCTCTCTGTCTCTCTCCCTCCCTCTCTCTCTCTCTCACTCTTTCTCTGTCTCTCTCTCCCTCGCTCTCTCTCTCTCTCCCTCGCTCTCTCTCTCTGTCTCTCTCCCTCACTCTCTCTCCCTCGCTCTCTCTGTCTCTTTCTCTGTCTCTCTCTCCCTCCCTCGCTCTCTCTCTGTCTCCCTCCCTCTCTCTCTGTCTCTCTCCCTCGCTCTCTCTCCCTCTCTCTCCCTCTCCCGTTCTCTCGCTCTGTCTGCACCATTCCCTTGAAGTCTCACTCCCTCGTCACACCTTTTCATGCCTTTCTAAACTCGGCTGACACTGCGGGCGACATGACAGTATGTGAAGACAGCAGAAAGGGGGAGCCGTCTCTTTGTCACGTGCTCTATTTCACTCCTGCTTTTCTCTTTCCTCCTTGCTCTGTTGCACTTACTCGTCTTACTCCTTCCATTTCTATCAAGCCAAAAAATCTTCTTGTATCACTGTAGTAACCACCCCCACCACCACCACACCCAAACCAACCCCCTTTTTTCCCAGTGGAAAAAGAAAGACATTTCGTGACCTCTGTCCTCCACATGCCACATGCGTTCTGCCACCCCACGTGGTGTCCCGTGTGCAGCCAGCAGAGCTCTGGAGGCACCGAGTCTCACTCGCTCTTATTTATGGAAAGCTTAACTAAAACATTACAACTACAAACAGATGCATGTTATGTTAAATGGGCCCCCGTCATATCCAAACTCCCAAGACTGTGTGGAAATACGTGGCGTACACGAGTATGACCACCAACCCCACCTCTCCTGAAACAGACGCAGCTCCACATAGTGCTGGTTAACATCTCCACTCTCCGTCAATGCTGATGGGATGCTCGATTGACAATGAAGAAGCTGTTAAACGTGAATAACATGTCTATACATTATAACGCCTCTCTATATATGGAATTGTCTCCCCAGTTGTACTTTGCCGATTACCCCACCCTTCTGAGCCGTCCCGGTCGCTGCTCCACCCCCTCTGCCGATCCAGGGAGGGCTGCAGACTACCTCATGCCTGCTCCGATACATGTGGAGTCGCCAGCCGCCGCTTTTCACCTGACAGTGAGGAGTTTCACCAGGGGGACGTAGCATGTGGGAGGATCACGCTATCCCCCCCCCAGTTCCCCCTCCCTCCCAGAACTGGCGCCCTCGACCGACCAGAGGAGGCGCTAGTGCAGCAACCAGGACACATACCCACATCCTGCTTCCCACCCGCAGACACGGCCAATTGTGTCTGTAGGGACGCCCGACCAGGCCGGAGGTAACACGGGGGGATTCGAACCGGCGATCCCCGGGTTGGTAGGCAACAGAATAGACCGCCACGCCACCCGGACGATGAAAGAATGACGCCACAAGCCTCGTTCTCCTCACTTAGCCGGGGCCGAGTCACTTCACTGTGGGTGGCACAGTCAGACAAAAGACACGGCCCTGCATGGCGTTACTAGAGGGGATCATACCGACACACTTGAGGCGTACAATTCCATTCCATCACCAAAGAAAAGGAGAAGCCAAAGTTAAATTCATCTGTCGAGAAAAAGATGATTCTGTCTACAACTGCTTTGTGTACTTGGTATTCTGCTAAAAGCTCAAGGTGGCTCGACATTTCTAACATTGAAGCAATGTGATCACTGCCATGTCAGTATTTATTTAGTGAGAGTACGTGTCAGCTTTTCCAAGGTAGTGGATGACCCGTTTTAGGAAGGCGGCACGGTGGCCCAGCGGTTAGCACTGTTGCCTCACAGCAAGAAGGTCCTGGGTTCGAACCCCGGGCCGTCCCAGGTCCTTTCTGTGTGGAGTTTGCATGTTCTCCCCGTGTCTGCGTGGGTTTCCTCCGGGTGCTCTGGTTTCCTCCCACCATCAAAAAGACACGCATGTTAGGGTTAATACTCCTGCCTGTGCCCCTGAGCAAGGCAATAGAAAGAAGAACTGAAGTTGCTCTCCGGGAGCTGCAGCTCCCCTCTGCTCCTATACAATAGCATGGTTTCAATGCAGAGTTTGCATGTTCTCCCTGTGTCTGTGTGGGTTTCCTCGGGGGGCTCCGGCTTCCTCCCACAGTCCGAAGACATGTGGGTCAGGTGAATCTGCCGTACTAAATTGTCCCCAGGTGTGAATGTGTCAACTCTGTGATGGACTGACAGCCTGTCCAGGGTGTCTACTGGCCTGCCACCCTGTGACTGCTGGGATAGGCTCCAGCATCACGTAAGTGGCTTGGATAATGGATGGATGGATGGATGGATGGATGGATGGATGGATACATTGTAACCGAAAAACTGTACAATGACAAAATAAAGTAGCTTTCTTCTTCTTCTGACTCCACTGCGCCGCAGGCTGTGGCCCATGGCTACATGCATATGAAACGCTATGGGAGATGAAGAATCCATTCAAGCAAGTTGCACATGGGCTCACCCACGATGCATTGTGAAATGAGGGAACACGCACATATAAATATATATATAAATATATATATATATATATATATATATATTATTTATTTTTATTTTTTGCAGAAATGCAGCCTGATGAGTGTGTGTTTGTGTTCATATCCTAGCTACAGTTGTGTTTGTGCATGACTCCTCTGCAGGTTCCTGCGGCCCAAACAAACAAGACACCTGATTGAACCGTGGTTTCGCCCAGGACCGAAGGGAACATTTGCGGGGCTTTTCCCCGAGAAACAACAAGAGGAACTTTTGCTTCTCTTTTGTTTCGGGTAAACGGCTCGATTTCCTGACAGCCTTTGATTGGTGTTCTTCATTAAATAATTGACGCTGAAAGCTCCAAACCTCGAAGAGAATCAGCGCATGATTACAAACAGCTCCCAGTCTGCCCGCAGCAGAATTTCAATCAATTTGAATATATTACTTTCGGCAAAGGACTCTGTGTAAACGGACAATTACTTGCCATGCATGAGAACCATTGTACCAGTGGTATGGTGGCTGATATTATCATATTAATGGACTGGAAGTAAGCTCATTTCCTTAGAATGTAAATTTGTGCCGAGGCAATAAAGAGAGAAGTACGGGGACATTTCCTAAAGCCACGGCTCAGCCAAATGTTTGGCATTCCACAATACAAGCATTGATTTCTTTTCTTTCTTTCTTTAGGTGGGCATGTTTCCTCAAGCATAGTGGAGTGGGTGATTCCAAGGCCTGCCCTGAGTTTGTGCAAACATATGCTAAATCTTCAATTTATATTCCACTTACCCTTCCTTATGAACCACAGGGCCGACTTGCTTGCGCTGCACCGGCGTTTTGTTTGCACGGGGCAATAAATAGAAGGCAGCTGATAACCGATCAGCCATGCGGACGTTGATCACCTCCACCCGTTACCTGGCGGTCTCCACATAGCCTCCCGTTAGGGATAATCATAGCAAACAGACTACTTCACTGCTTTTTTGACATTATATTATCAGCAGTAAGTAGTCGGGCAACCTGTTGATGACCCTACTTCTCCTGGATCGCCACCTTGCCGTGGTGGAGAAGCTTACGTGTACCAAAGATCCCAAGAACTATGCCGTCCGGAGCTTGGCTCCTGGTGAGTCACCCAAGGCGGATAGGTGGAGGGGGAAGTTCCAGACGAAGCACGATCCAACAAAGACCTCAATGGCAGAACCGACTGAAGACAACGGCAGTGAAGGCAGATGGAGGCTGCAACAGAGGGAGGTCCCCAATCGTCTTGGTTCTCCACCCCATTGGACTCTGGCCACCCCCTGCCAAGGACCGTCACACACAGGCGTCGTCCTGTTATGCAGCTCCAGGATCGGCCCCTACGCCCACCTGAGGACCCAGAGGGACCCAGAGGGAGGATGGTCATACTTGACCCCGAGTGACCACCGATGATGATGATGATGACAATCCTAACTGATGATCGCTATAAGCCAATCAACCAACATTTAATAGCATCCAAAAAATAGCTTTATCATCAAAATACTTGATATTTTTAACCTCAAAATGCATAAAAACATCATTACGTTACTTGCACCAAGTTACAACTGCATTCTGTGATGTTAAAAAAATTGGAGGATGGGGTCCACGGTGGTGTAGCGGTCTAAGCATCGGCTTTGTGTTGATGCAGTTGCCCACTGGGGACCGGGGTTCACGCCCCGGTCTCGTCACATCCGACTATGGCCGGACTGGACGAAGCAGCAATCATTGGCAAACGCTGTCTTCGGGAGGGGGGCGGAGTCGGCTTGTGTTCGTCACATGAATGCGTCTCTGGGTGTGTTGGGAAAAAGCAGTGGTTCAGCCTGGAGTCGCCTTGTCACGGAAGTGGGGAGGCGTCTCCTTCGAGACTGCCGGCCGGAGAGATGCAGTTGGCGAACGCATGCAGTACGAGGGTGGGGGTTTGAATTAAAATAGGGATCGACTGGCCACTAAATTGGGGGGAAATCAGAAATAGATTTAAAAAAAATGGATGATACAGATTTGAAGAGGGCGGGTATAAAATCTACTTAACAAACAGTGGGTTAAACGAGCATTACAAGGTGGGTTTACTCCACAAAAAGGGATTATTTTTACTCGGTGTGAGCACACCATATTCATCCATCCATCCATCCACCCATTATCCAAACCGCTTATCCTGCTCAGGGTCGCGGGGATGCTGGAGCCTAACCCAGCAGTCACTGGGCGGCAGGCGGGGAGACACCCTGGACAGGCCGCCAGGCCATCGCAGGGCCCACACCCACATTCACACCTAGGGACAATTCAGTATGGCCGATTCACCTGACCTACATGTCTTTGGACTGTGGGAGAAAACCCACGCAGACACGGGGAGAACGTGCAAACTCCACACAGAGGACGACCCGGGACGACCCCCAAGGTTGGACTACCCCGGGGCTCGAACCCAGGACCTTCTTGCTGTGAGGTGACCGCGCTAACCACTGCGCCACCATCCATATTTATCCACTGACATGATTTCCACTGACATATCATTGTGCTATAATCATACAGTAACATATCCGTAATCTTAGCTAGTTGCCTACCTTTAATCACTTGAAACAAATCTTGTTAGCTTTGCAATGAAGAGAGAGAATGTGCAAAGCGAGCAGAGACGCGGGGAAAAAGGAAAGGACAGATATGTAGCTAAGAGAACGAGAAGCAGATTGGGCACGAGAGACTGCAGAAAGTTTCCTCCCCCTGCGCCAGAAACCCAGGCGCCGCAAGCCTGTCGAGCACCCACACGACACATTCGTAACCCCGCAAACAACAGTTCGCACACAGGTCCGCATGCCTTCGCAGGGCCCTGCCTCACAGGCGTCACCTCCCTCCTAGACATCCGTAGTGCGCTGGACCTTTCAGTCTCATTTCAAATCCGACTGCGGTGCCACGCCAGCGTCCTTCTAAACCACGTTCTAACCTGTCTCCGTTTCTCTTGCAACCTCATTTTCCCCAGCCTCTGACGTCTGTGCCTGAGATGAGCGGGGGGAGTTTAGCAGGATAATTGCAATTCTCTGATGGACCATCTGGCCTATCAACCGAGCAGCGCAGTCATTTGAAGATGGTCGGCGATGACAAAACTGGAACGCTCCGTATGTTAACTAACACGGCCCCGAGTTTGTGATTGACAGCGCGAGAGTCGAGGAAATAAAGGCAGAGGAGCCGCGCACGCTATTATCTAAGGCACGAAAAGAAAAGAAGAAGTGGAAGTGACAAAATGAGAGACGCAGGGCAAGAGATGGATAGCGAGAGAGACAGAGAGAGAGAGTATCAGAGACAGCAAGGCACAGCTCTGTTATAAGACAAGGGAGTGTGCCGCCGTCCACTTCCCAAGCCACTTATCCTAATGAGGGTGGCGGGAGCCTATCCCAGCAGTCATTGGGCAGAAGGTGGGGAAGCACCCTGGACAGGCCACCGGTCCGTCTCAGGGCAGTCACATTCACACATAGAGACAGTTTTAGTGAGTCCAGTTCACCTGACCTACATGTTTCTGGACTGTGGGAGGAAACCGGAGCACCCGGAGGAAACCCACGCAGACACGGGGAGAACATGCAAACTCCACACAGAGGACGACCCGGGACGACCCACCAAGGTTGGACTACCCTGGGGCTCGAACCCAGGACCTTCTTGCTGTGCGGTGACAGCGCTAACCACTCCCAGATAGCATCTGGATGTGGGCCACTTCAGGAAATTATGCGGCCCTGATGGCCTTCTTCTGGCCCTGACTGTGAGCCTGAAGTGGCCCACATGTATAACAGCAAATATGGCCCAAATATGCCAAATCAAATGTGGGCCTTTTTTGGCAAAGATGCTCTGGGCACCATGTGATCTGGATGTGACCCTGAAGTGGCCCGTGTGGTAAATGGTGAGTATGGCCCAAATATCACAAAACAAATACGGGCCACCTTTGGCAAATATGTGGCACATGCGGCATTGCTATGGCTTGGTTCTGGCCCAGATCTGGCAAACAGGAGCGGACCGCCCAAGTGCCATCATTCCACGCGGTATGTGGGCCGGATGAAAGTGTCGGGTGTGGGACGGGTCCGGGCCACAGCAAGTTTGCTATCTGGGCTGGGCCGCCGTGCTGCCCGGGAGTGGGCCACGAGTTCACAACTCGTGGCCCACCCCCGGCCCCTCATAGGGCAGGAGAGAGAGACCGGGAGCTCTGACCCACAGGTCGAGTTAGACGAACAACTTTATTCCTGCTATAGTGAAGAAAATAAAGTAACGGTGCCTCTTTCGGTACAAACGCAGGACTACCGACCGAGTCACGGCTGGCCGGCCTCTCCTTGACCTCGGTCCACAGAAGGATCAGCCAATAAGGCCGGCAGGGGTTCGACCCTGTGTAGACTATACAGACAGCGGCAGAGAAGGCAGACGAGGGCAGTAGCTCACTCGTGTTTCCATCAAACTCCATGTGTTAGGAAGGGAAAGACAACAGAGCGGTGCCGGGCTGGGAAAAGAAAGGGTGTACAGTAAGAGGGGCGTAGGAGAGAAGGGTTCGACTGATGTCAAAAGCATCTAACACGTGTCTTCTTTTGTGCGAGCCGTATCCAGGAAAGAGCGCTTTTGTTCGGATTGTGTCGCACGTCTTTACTGTTTGTGATACGTGTAGTGCGTCGCTGACACGGAGCCACGCGGCGGGCTCGTGTTGTGTTTCCGCCCGTGCAGGCAGACAACGGCGGGGTTTGAGGACTTTCATGTGGTATTTTTAAAACCCGTCGTGGAGCCGCTGAGCCCGCGGCCTCTACGCCAATTAGAGTGAGGCTCAGTGCTGTGCTCTACATGAGGAGCTTTGTGAGTCACCCGTCATGCCTCCCTCTCTCACACATGTAGACTCCCCAACGCACACACACACACACACACACAAGGCATGCATACATACACACACACACACACACACACACACACATACACACACACAAGGCATGCATACATACACAGGATATGCATACACACACAGGTCATGCATACACACACACACACACACACACACACACAAGGCATGCATACATACACACACACACACACGCACGCACACACACACACACACGCACACAAGGCATGCATACATACACAGGGTATGCATACACACACAGGTCATGCACACACACACACACACACACACACACAGGGCATATACACACACACACACACAAGGCATGCATACACACACACAGGGCATACACACACACACACAGGGCATATACACACACATACACACAAACAAACACACACACAAGGCATGCATACACACACATAGGGCATACACACGCACACAGGTCATGCATATACACACACACAGGTCATGCACACACACACACACACACACACACAGGGCATATACACACACACACACACACACAGGGCATGCATACACACACACACACACAGGGCATACACACACACAGGGCATATACACACACACACACACACACAGGGCATACACACACACACACACAGGGCATATACACACACACACACACACACACACACACACACAAACAAACACACACACAAGGCATGCATACACAACATAGGGCATACACACACACACACACACACACACAGGTCATGCATATACACACACAGGTCATGCATACACACACACTCACACACAGGGCATACACACACACACACACACAGGTCATGCATACACACACAGGGCATACACACACACATACACACACAAGGCATGCATACACACACACAAGGCATGCATACACACATACAAGGCATGCACACACACACACACACACACACACACACACACACACACACACACACACACACACACACACACACACAGAGACACACATGTAAAACAGTGCAACTCATCTGTGACTGGTGTGTTGCTACACAGCCATGTGCACAGTGGTCTAGAGATGTAGAGAGCGGGTTCACACGAGGTGTAGCTGTATGAGTGCACACTATGTAGGCTTCGTCAGTGGCTCCGTCAGTGGCTCCGTCAGTGGCTCCGTCAGTGGCTTCGTCAGTGGCTTCGTCAGTGTCTCCGTCAGTGTCTCCGTCAGTGGCTTCGTCAGTGGCTCCGTCAGTGGCTCCGTCAGTGGCTTCGTCAGTGGCTTCGTCAGTGGCTCCGTCAGTGTCTCCGTCAGTGGCTTCGTCAGTGGCTCCGTCAGTGGCTCCGTCAGTGGCTCCGTCAGTGGCTTCGTCAGTGTCTCCGTCAGTGGCTTCGTCAGTGGCTCCGTCAGTGGCTTCGTCAGTGGCTCCGTCAGTGGCTCCGTCAGTGGCTTCGTCAGTGGCTCCGTCAGTGGCTCCGTCAGTGGCTTCGTCAGTGGCTCCGTCAGTGGCTCCGTCAGTGGCTCCGTCAGTGGCTTCGTCAGTGACTCCGTCAGTGGCTCCGTCAGTGGCTCCGTCAGTGGCTCCGTCAGTGGCTTCGGCGACAGATTATCACGGTGGGCCATGAATCACGACGAGATGCAAGGACGGTGTTCCAGTTACCCTTGAAGAGGAAGACGGTCCCTCAAACAGCAGCATTTGCGGCTCTCTTGCGCCCCTCCAGCTGGTCCTCTGTAACGTCCTGCTGCCATCCCAGAAACCCCCCACGTCGCCCCCCCCCCACATTCCTGAACGTTATTCTGATAAAAGTGGCTCCGTGCCGCTCAAAGTCTCACCGCCTCGTCAGCGATGTATTATTGAAGCTGTTTTTCGAGTCATTCTCGTCTTTGTGGTGTGATCCGGGCGGCCCGCGCTGCGTTTCGCCGGGCTTGTGGAAACTGCAGGCCACACCGGCCCCCTGGAGGACTTGTTAGCAAACAGAACGGACTAGAGGTTGCATCTTTTATGAGGCCTGTTCAAGAAGAAGCGTCGCTCATTAGACGCACGAGCACAAACCTTTGCTCTGAAAAGACGTTTCTGGTGCACTTGTCGGAGCGACTCGGCTCGAGTCTCTTTTCAGCTCTGGACCCCCACAGCCCCGGTCCCGGCGCCCTACTCCCATCCCTCCGGCATCGACTCCCTGTCTAGATTCAAGCAGCCCGGTCCAGAACCCCGTTAATACAACGGCCGTCAGTGTCGTAGAGTTGTGTCCTGGGCCCCGTGAGTTCAGGTCCACCTGTGCCAGCTGCGGGGCAGAAGGCCTTGTCTTATGGAGATTAATGATCCCCTGTGCTGCTCCCAGTGTGAAACACACCTCATCTGCCTGGCCGCAGCACTCATTTATTTGGGTCTCGCGCCCGCCCCGCCCCCCCTCCCTCCCTCCCTCCGCCGCCGCCGCCGCCGCCGCACGGGCTTCGACTCTGTTTTATAGCATGCGCGCCCGGTGTGCGTGTGTTGTGCGTGTGTGCGCGTTTTCAAAACAGTGTAAGTACCAGAGAGAGAGAGAGAGAGAGAGAGAGAGAGAGAGAGAGGGAGAGTCTGACCAACTCAGTATCACTTTGTACAGCTTCATTTGATTTGGCTCCTCTCTCCTTCTTCGTGTTTCACACAACTCCTGGACAAACCACTTAATCGGAGTACAACTGCGTTGTGATGTGATGCTTGTGATTAGATTTTCTTTTTTTTTTTTTACTCCAACCTTTTTCTCCCCAATTGTACTTAACCCCACTCTTCCCAGCCGTCCCGGACGCTGCTCCACCCCCCCTCTGCCGAGATCCGGGGAGGGCTGCAGACTACCACACGCCTCCTCCCATACGATACCGCGAGACTTCGTTCTTACACTGACGAAAATGGATCCGTTGAATCGTCCGCCAGAGGGCGACCGTTCAACTTTTTTCGTCCTGCACCGGACGCATTTAAGTCAGCGGGAGATTTCAGCGGACCGTCGTGTCGTTTCAGAACCGACAGGGCAGATTCAGCGACCCCATGCGAGCAACGTGTCAAACACGGTTGTATGTTTTGCTTGAAACATGCTGATTTGTAGAGTAAGTCGCCGTCATGCACCTCATTTTAATTTGATATATAGTGTTGATAGTGCAAAGACCTTTATTGCAGTTAAAGTTAAGGTTCGGGTTAGGGTTAAGGGTTAGGGTTAGGGTTAAGGGTTAGGGTCACTGAACGGCGATATCTTGGCTAGTTACAACATGATTGATCCCCCCTGTCAGTTTTGAAATGAGACGACAGTCCATTGAAACCTCAATTGACTTAAATTCGTCCAGTGCAGGGTGAAACAGTCGCCCTCTGGTGGACGTTTCATCAATAGATTAATTTTCGTCAATATAAGAACGAAATCTCGTGATATCGGGTTGCCAGCTGCTTGTTTTCACCTGACACTGAGGAGTTTCACCAGGGGGACGTATAGCGCGTGGGAGGTTCACGCTATTTCTCCCAGTTCCCCCTCCCCGCTGAACAGGCGCCCCCGACCGACCGACCGACCACAGCAGGCGCTAGTGCAGTGACCAGGACACACACCCACCTCCGGCTTCCCAACCGCAGACACGGCCGATTGTGTCTGTAGGGACGCCCAACCAAGCCGGAGGCAACACGGGGATTCGAACCGCCGATCCCCGTGTCGGTAGGCAACGGAATAGACCGCCACGCCACCCGGACGCCCCGCTTGTGATGTGACTAACAGGACGAACAGGCTGAGGTACAGTTTCGTCTCCAGAGCTGCAGCCTCCATCGCCCCCCACCCCCCCACACCTGCCTACAGCTGCTGATGCGCCACCTCACTTATTTTTACTTCTTCACTTGTTTATACTAAATGTCGTTTGTGCTGTTTTTAATAAAATCATTCACCTTGTCTCGTGCTGCTGGTCTGGGAGTCACCAAATGCAATTTCGTTGTGTGCGCACGACAATAAAGCATCTTGACTTGACTTGATCCCGCCTCCCCCAGGGAGGCTAAGACCAAACTGGTCTCTCTTACTGGGAGTTATGGGTATCTCCCCTACTAGGTAGGTCACGCATGCGTGCGCCTGCACACCGTATTTACTCTGCAACGCTATGCAGATAAGCGGGTCTGCCTCGACCCAGACTGCATTTGACTGAGTTTTGCTGCTTCTCTCTGTACAACTTTTCTTTTGTTCGTCGTGTGTTGGTTCGCACTGCAGCAACACACCGTTGTCAAGCCCGAGACAAATGGCTCACTTACTTCTGTATTCCTTAATACCAGCATCATAATGCACTGCATCGCCTCATTTTGCCCTGTCTCGTGAACCTGATATGCCCCCCCGCCCCCCCCCCCCCGCGACTCGATCTTCCGCCCCGTCTCGTATTGTAATACTTTCCTTTTGATTTTTGTTTAAATTATTTCTTCTTTTTCTGACTCGGTCAGCAATTTTCTGCTACGCCAGCTCACGTTCTTCTGCCGCCGCTGCTCCTTTAATTCTTTTTTTTTTAATATATATATATATATATATATATATATATATATATATATATACTCATATTCTGCTTGTACGCATTCATTAATATTTCTAACTCCGGCGGGTTTTTTTTTCTCGCCGGTTGCCATGGTGATTCGTAGTATCAGAGCTCCATTGATGATGGGTTTTTTATAGTCCTCACGCACGCGCTTAACTCAGACTGAACGGGCGTTTGGGTGACGTGGCGGTCTATTCCGCTGCCTACCAACACAGGGCTCGCCGGTTCGAATCCCCGTGTTGCCTCCGGCTTGGTCGGGCGTCCCTACAGACACAATTGGCCGTGTCTGCGGGTGGGAAGCCGGATGTGAGTATGTCACCTGGTCGCTTCACTTGGCGCCTCCTCTGGTCGGTCGGTCGGTCGGTCGGTCGGTCGGTCGGGGCGCGCGTTCAGGGTGGAGGGTGGGGGGTGGGAATGGTGTGATCCTGTGCTGCGTGACCTGCGTCCCCCTGGCGAAACTCCTCACTGCCAGGTGAGGAGAAGCGGCTGGAGACTCCACATGCATTGGAGGAGGCATGTGGTAGTCTGCAGCCCTCCACGGCTCGGAAGAGTGGGGTAATTGGCCTGTACAACTGGGGCGAAAAAGGGTGACAAGTCCAAAACCCCCCCCCCCAAAAAACTCAAGAGTTGATTGAACTGACTCAGATCAGCTGTTCTGAGACGGAAAACTGAGTTTGTCAACCCAGAGTTCAGGTTTAAACTCAGTTTGTTAAACCTGCTTTCTTAAACAGGCCCCTGGGGTGTGTGTGTGTGTGTGTGTGTGTGTGTGTGTGTGTGTGTGTGTGTGTGTGTGTGTCAGCTTGTGTCTACAAATATGGGTTGATTGGGTTACTACAATAACAATAAATTGCATACGTCAAGGCACAAGATGACAGCTTATTGCTCTTCCCCCTCTATCTGTGTCTTCATCTTGTAGATGATACAACATTGTAACAGCAAGTTGATGAAAGAAAGTTGATGCTGTCATCTTGACACTATCTCACCCGACAGACTAAAGTAATTACTTCCTATAAATGATGATTATGTGTTCCACTTAGTCAGTCAAACACGAGTGCGCTTGCATACGCCTATTTGCATCCACCATCTTGACCTTAATGAACAGGGAATGACGTTGTTTTAATTTGACTTCATTTCAACGGATTCTAACACACGACTCAACTTGTTGGACTTCTGTTTAGCAGATGTCACAAAGTTACAATGTTACAATTTTATTCAGCAGACGCTTTTCTCCAAAGCGACGTACATCTGAGAGTTAAAACAACACAAGCAAGGATCTAGCCAGGAGACAACAACCCAAGTAAGCGCCAAAAAACAAGGCTCAAGGGCGTCCGGGTAGCGTGGCGGTCTATTCCGTTGCCTCCCACCACGGGGATCGCCGGTTCGAATCCCCGTGTTACCGCCGGCTTGGTCGGGCATCCCTACAGACACAATCGACACTATGCATAACTGTAGTCCACTGACTTCCGGTTTCCACTGCAGCGGTCATACCAGTTTCCAGTTTGTTGGCGTGTGCTATTGACCATGACATTTTTTATTTTTATTTTTTGCGATGCCTGCAAGATTTACCATGGAAAAATTGTCAATGACATGCACAGAACTGTCAACAAACTTTCACCTTCACCTCCCAGCAAACAGGTGAACAGTTTCAAGATGTACCTATTACGTTACGTCCACAATTATGAGGATGAGTGTCCTCATCCTCATAATAGGTGCAGGTGAAAGTTTGTCGACAATTCTGTGCATGTCGTCGGCATTTATCCATGGTAAATCTTGCAGGCATGGCGAAAAATATGCCATTGGCAATAGCACGCGCCAACAAACAGGAAACTGGTATGATCGCTGCAGTAGGAACCGGAAGTCAGTGGACTACAGTTATACACAGAGCTGATTGGCCGTGTCTGCAGGTGAGAAATCGGATGTGGGTATGTGTCCTGGTGGTCGCTGCACTAGCGCCTCCTCTGGTCGCTCGGGGCGCCTGTTGGGGGGGGGGGACTGGCGGGAATAGCATGATCCTCCCACACGCTACGTCCCCCTGGTGAAACTCCTCCCTGAATAGGTATCTGTTTGTAGTAATTCAGCAGTGAATGTCAGAGTTTGCACACCTTGCATAATTAAGTGATGTGAGATGATTGGTTGAGTAAGTACAAGCAGAGCTACCTATGCAGGGTTACAGTGAAAATCTGCAGGATAGGGGGTCCTTGAGGACTGGGTTGACAAACACTGCATTAGATAGTAGATACATTAAACGGATGATCCGCTGTGGTGACCCCTAACGGGAGCTGCCGAAAGTAGTAGTAGTAGTAGTAGTAGTAGTAGTAGTAGTAGTAGATAGTAGTAGTAGATAGTAGATAGTAGATACATTAGCCTTGAGTCTTTACACTTGAAATTTAACTTGTGACTTGGTAGTTGCCTGATTTTATTGCTCAGGAAATCAACGGAATGACGTGACAATGACTTGATACCACCTGCTATTGAGTATGAGGTCAAAGAAGCCTCTAGGAAACTGGGACTTGGTCGAGCTCGAGTGCGCTCGCAGAAAGTTCTTTGCATTTTTATTGTCATTGAACTTAAAACCTCCGCTTCCCCACGGTTTGCATCTTTACGCGCCTGAGTCGGTATCCTCACTGTCGATCAAGAAATCTACCACTTGACCAATTTCCACAGGAATATAGCCGAAATACACAGAGGGAAAAAACATTATAGGACCATCTTCCTGAAATTGTGCTGCAATCCCCTTTGCCCCCGTGAACAGCCTCGGTTCAACGGGGCGTGGATTTAACAAGGTGCTGAAAGCGTTCTGCATGGATGCTGGCCAATGCTGACTCCAATGTTGACTCCCATGCTGACTCCCATGCTGACTCCCATGTCTCCCACAGTGGCGTTGAATTGGCTGGTAGGGGATCACCACTTTGAATAGATCATTGCATCTCGTCCCATAGACGTTGATTTAAACGGAGAAATGGTGACTAGGCGGGCTAGTGCATCAATCTCAATTCCATATCACATTCCCGAGGCCTGTCCATGCCAGCTTTGTGGCACGGGACATTGTCCCCCGCAAAAAAAGGAGAAGAAAATCCATTCGCAGATGACTGCTCTGCCGCCGAGAAGGGACGCACTAGATTGACAACGATGTTCAGAAATCCTGTGGTAATTACAAGTTTCTCCACTTTTATCAAGGAGACAGACGTGTGCCATAAAAGCACAGCCCCGCACCATCACGCTACCCCCCAGTCCATATCCCACATAATGGATGCATGGCCTCACGAGGCTGGCCCAGTAGCCTCATCCATCCATCAGTGTGATACCGCATGAACAGTGATTTATTGCAGCGAGCACCGTTTTTGTCCCAGAGTCAAATGTTCTGTCTTCTTCTGCAACAAAACTTCTTCACGTTTTTCTTTTTTCTTTTTGCAAAAAGAAGTGCACTGCAAAAAAAGACGAGCTTATCAAGGCATTTTGTTTGATCTTGTTTTAGGTCTCGTAATGCCTATGGCAAGATATTACTAGTAAGGTTTTCTTGCCCCACTGGGCGATATTATTGTTTGTTTCAATAAAGTGCACTTGTCTTATGATGATGGGACCTGTTTCAAGACATTTACTCCAAAAAATAAAGATGATCTGAAATCAGGTTTCTCGTTTCAAGATTTATTTTCCTGTCTGTTTAGGGAAAATGCCTTTTATTATCATGAAGTCAGTTCCCTTTCTTGAAACAAGCAATATCTCCCAGTTGGTGAAGAAACTTTTACCAGCAATGTCTTGAAAGAAGCATTATGAGCATTAAAAGAAGATGAAGTACCAACGATAAGCTTGTTTTTCATTTTGTAGCATCAAACATATTGTAGTGAATTCGGGGGGCAGCCTGGGACACCGTCGCCATGGCCGGGACGCGAACCCGTGTCTCCCGCTCCGCAAGCGACAACGTTAACCAGTCGACTAAAGGGTCCGACCCGTTAGTCAAGGACCAACGTGTCTACTCATCCATGCACGTTACAGTATTATACATATCGTAGCGAATGCAGAGGCAGCCGAGAACCGCCCGGGTCGCCCGCACCATGGGCGACTGCGCTAACCAGTCCGACCCGTTAGCCAAGGGCAAGCGAGTCTAGTCACCCGTGATCATTACACAACACCACTCCTTTGGGAAGCGCGTCCCTGCGCTTCAGCATATCAGCTCCCTCACGCCTCTGGGCGCACGCGCTTCCGATGGCCTCACGGTCTCACCATCCCACCGCTGCCACCAATGTAGCGAACTCAGGGGGCAGCCGGGAACCGAACCCGGGTAGCCCAGACCGCGGGCGACCGCGCTAACCAGTCAACTAAAGGGTCCGATCCGTTAGCCAAGGGCTAGTGGGTCTAGTTATCCAATCCGTGTTGTTACAATATCATTGGCTCCCATTGGTTGTCATCGACGATGAGATATGCAATGCACATTTTTCTATGGGACTTTTACTACTACCGTTTTATTGATGTTTGGGTTGTTAATATACCTTCTCTTTTAGCTGGACCAGCTGGCGGACCAACCCTACAAACGTGAATGTCCCCGACTGACTGACTGACTGACTGAGCGATCACGTTAGCATGACTGACTGAGTGATCATGTTTGACATGATTGGGCTGCTGGATCAGGTGACCAACATCGTCACTGAAGTTACGCAATTAGTCTGTCGAGCGCTGAGAGTCGTGAGGGAGAGCGCACAATTAAAGCACCCCAAATAATCACTCTAACAAAACACTCAGTCGCGAATTCACAGAAGGATCGCACGGCTCTTGCGGCCGCTAAACCTGCACAAATAAGACAAAAAGAAACTGTAATTTTCAAAGCACCCGCAAAGGGGGAAATGCGCCCCTAACTGCGCCGCCAAGCCAATAGCGTTCCGGTGCTCCAGTTCTTCTTGCACATATTTAAATTAGGTGATATGTATTTGGGGCGGAACAGTGGCGCATAGGTACAGCAAGAAGGTGCTGGGTTCGAACCCCGGGGTTAACCAACCTTGGGGGTCGTCCCGGGCCGTCCTCTGTGTGGAGTTTGCATGTTCTCCCCGTGTCTGCGTGGGTTTCCTACCACAGCTCCGGTTTCCTCCCACAGTCCAAAGACATGTAGGTAAGGTGAATCGGCCGCACTAAATTGTCCCTAGTTGTGAATGTGTGTGTTGGCCCTGTGATGGCCAGGCAGACTGTCCAGGGTGCCTCCTCTCCTGCCACCCAAGGACTGCTGGGATAAGCTCCAGGCGGGGAGACACCGTGGACAGGTCGCCAGGCCATCACGGGGCCAACACACATATCCAACATATCAACAAAAAAAAATTTTTTTTCACTGAGAGCGGAACGCCAGCCAGGATGACTGTCAGAACTGCTGTTCTGCATGGGCTAGCAGTTAGCTTAGCCTGCCCCGCTTCCACATCCTGTCAGACCGCCCTCGGTGCTTCCTCTTCGGTCACAGCTCCGGGAAGGACCATGGTCCCTGGGCCCACCGGACGCAGCAGACCAGGCTCCCCGAGCCTGGTATGCTGCCAGCTCTCCCAGCCAGACACCCTCAACACACCTCCCCGCTCTCCATGCAACAACACCAAAAGCACAGTCAACGCCAGGTGAGGCCGTTGCCAGACCACCCTTGGTGTTATCGGAACTGACAGTCTGCATGGGCTAGCAGTTAGCTTAGCCTGCCCCGCTTCCCCATCCTGCCAGACCGTCCTTGGTGCTTTCTCTTTGGCCGCGGCTCCGGGCAGGGCCGTGGTCCCTGGGATCACAGAACGCAGCAGACCAAGCTCTCCCAGCCAATCCAGCACCAGCTCTCCCAGCCAATCCAGCACCAGCTCTCCCAGCCAATCCAGCGCCAGCTCTCCCAGCCATCAAATGAAGACAACTTAGACGCAGACGTTGTCAAATACACTGCATGGACGGTACTGGGTGAGGCCGCCGCAAATGTAAGTTCACGCCTTATATATATATATATATATATATACATACATATATATATATATATCCGTACGTTCTATATCATGTGTTGCCTGCTCTTCTTTAAGATTTACTTCCCATTATCTATTTGAGACTTGGTGTGTGCTGCATAATCGATATTATGGCAGCCAGCTACAAGGCCAACTGTCGTTTAGACGTCCTTGTCCAGTGAAGTCCATATGCTCTGATCCTGACAACACGCAGCATATATGCAGCACACTGTATAGGCAGATATCCTTGAACTGATACTTCAAAATCGGAAATTAAAGAAAATCTGTAGTGAAAGAAAAAGATGATTGCAAATGATGAATTGCTATTTTAGTTTAATATCTAACAACTTGCTCCTACGTCAAGTTAAGTTATTCTTAGGATGCCTAACAACACCAGGCAAAGGGACTGCCGATGGAAACTAGCCTCTTTAACTTGGGTACATTTACATTTGTTTTGAATGTTGATTAATGTACACTGTCCCTTCCCAAATAAACGTTAAATAAAGTATGCTTCATTGAAAAAATAAAAAAAAACTGTGTAGTGCAATGTAATACATTTAAAGGGCAATTCCATTAAAAAACAAAACCTGGGTTTCATTTTGTAGTTTTGTAGTTTTTGCAACTGCGCATATCAGTTGTGATTTCATTTTACTCACTGGGTTAATTTTGGAGATTTTGGACATGGGACCCCCACCGATTGAACACAAGCCTTAAACCTGCCCTTTCAATAACGGCAGCCAAACATATTAACCTCGTGCCTCATGAACATAATCTACTGTTGTCTGGGAGTTCTCGGTTGTGCTGGTCGGATAGCTTATGGATAGTTTATGGACAGTTACTACCTACGATAAATCTAGGGTGCTCATTCCTGCAAGCTGAACCAGGAAGTAGCACAGCAATGTGAAGGAGCTTTGTTGACAATATTGGACATTTTTCCGGTAATAGCTTTTAACTTGCACTTTCATTTGACTCCAAATAGCCTACATGTTTAAAGAGGGTTAAACTGGACTTCTTAAGGGGCGTCCGGGTGGCGTAGCGGTCTATTCCCTTACCTACCAACACGGGAATCGCCAGTTTGATCACCGTGTTACCTCCGGCTTGGTCGAGTGTCTCTACAGACACAACTGGCCGTGTCTGTGGGTGGGGATGCCGGATGTGGATATGTGTCCTCGTTGCTGCACTAGCGCCTCCTCTGATTGGCCGGGGCGCCTGTTCGGAGGGGAGGGGGAACTGGGGGGAATAGCGTGATCCTCCCAGGCGCTACATCCCCCTGGCGAAACTCCTCACTGTCAGGTGAAAAGAAGCGGCTGGCGACTCCACATGTATCGGAGGAGGCATGTGGTAGTGTGCAGCCCTCCCCGGATCGGCAGAGGAGGGTGGAGCAGTGACCGGGACGGCTCGGAAGAGCGGGGTAATTGGCCAAGTACAATTGGAGAGAAAAGGGGGAGGAAACCCCCCCCCCCAAAAAAACTGGACTTCTTAAAACATGTCTGATTGAGGCTCGTGTTCAGTGACCCCAGAAGACGCCATTGTGAATCTGTGTCCAGCAGGGGTCCCCTGTCCAAAATCTCTACAGTCTGCTGAGTAAAATGGTATCATAACCAATACACACAAAGGCAAACACTACAAAAATAAAACTAGGTTGCTAAAAAACGGAAGTATCCCTCAATGCAAAGCCTTTCTGTTTTCTGAACTGGGACGATTAATTGAGCCCGGAAATCCCGGAAGGAAATATGAATTAAAGATATTTGCCTTGTGAAGTTATTGCTAATCCATTCTTTGCACAGTCGGTCCACTATTGACTGACTGTGAGAAGCAGATCCAGGACAAACAAGGTGATCACGCTGCAGGTTCGAGGGAAACGATATAGTGTCACGCAAGGCAACAGCTTTTATTCTCCGACAACGATTAAATACTCTTATGTCACATGATGGCTAAAAGAAATGTCAATTCACATGGCAGGTGTAGCGCGCCACGCTGCTGGGGATCGTCAGTATCTAATTTACTTTCCTTTTATTTGCAAAGAATTCAGGAATGGTTATTTTTTATTCTCTCTTGCTCATCACCTCAAGTTTCCTTTCATGCGCTGCTGCGTTGCATTACAACGAGACCGGATGGAAGAACACTAACAGATCGAGTCCTTCTGGGAATGACTACTACATAAACAGGGTGGAAGAGGAGGGTGAAGTGAGGTTATGATAAACAAACAAATCGAAACGCTGTTTCGCTAAGGATGTCAGGAATCAGGAACAATTTGTCCTTTCATTTCATGCACTTGCCTACATGAAAGGAAATGAAATGAAATGGCGTTTCCCCCCCAACCCACAGCAATACAACACAAAGACAAAAACACATCCAAAACTACAAGAACACACATATCCAAACTAACACATATATCCACACTAAACAAAAAAAATCACTGTCCAAGGGATCTAACATCAGCCAGGATGACTGTCGGTACATGGGTTAGCAGTTAGCTTAGCCCGCCCCACTTCCGCGTCCTGTCTGACCGCCCTCGGTGTTTCCCCCTCGGGCGCAGCTCCAGGCAGGGGCCGTGGTCCCCGGGCCCACCGGACGAAGCAGACCAAGCTCTCCCAGCCGATCCAGTGCCAGCTCTCCTAGACACACACCCTCAACACACCTCCCTGCACTCCTCACGACGACATCAAAAACCCCACAGTCAACGCCAGGTGGGGCCGCCGCCCGACCGCCCTTGGTGTTATCAGAACTGCCCGTCTGCATGGGGGGGGGGGGTCAGCCCTATGTTCCCACAGCCCAATGGTCCCACAACCCTATGTTCCCACAGCCCTATGTTCCCACATTTCTAAGAATTTTTTTTCACTGAAAATTTTGAAAATTAGGCCCTATGTTCCCACAGCCCTCTGTTCCCACAGCCCTATGTTCCCACATTTCTAAGATTTTTCTTATTTCTAAGATTTTTCTCAAAATGAAACCCTATGTTCCCATATTCCTAGAACATTTTCAAAATTAGGTCTTGTGTTCCTACATTTGGGTTAGAGTTAGGGTTAGGGTTAAGGTTAGCTAGCTCTCTCCTTCAAATCGCCAGCTGCGGGATTGAGTGGCGAACCATCAACTACCAGGGGTAGAAATGTGGGAACGTAGGGCCTAATTTAATAAAAAATTTTTAGAAATGTGGGAACATAGGGCTGTGGGAACATAGGGCCGTGGGAATACAGGGCTGTGGGAACATAGGCACGCTCCAGCATGGGGCTAGCAGTTAGCTTAGCCTGCCCCGTTCTTCAAGCCAATCCAGAGCCAGCTCTCCCAGCCATCAAACGAAGACAAAACTTAAGACGCAGACGTGGACAAAGGCACTGCATGGACGGTACTGGGTGAGGCCGCCGCAAATGTGAATTCGCGCTGCCATCTTCCCACACCAGAAGTGTTGTATCTTATACATATGTATACTGTATATATAACAATGTATATATAATGTACATATAATGTATCTTGTACATTATGTAATGTAACAATCTCAAAAGACACTCAATTACTACACTTGAATTAGAAAGCTAACAGCTAAATCTGACAGCAACTACAAAGTTTCACTGATCAAAATGCAGTCATCAATAACACCACTTGACTTAGTGGTGGCACCAAAGCTTACCCGTAAGTATAACAACACAAAATTGAATATGCCATCACACATGCTTACAGTAATGTAACCAGTTTTACTTCTACATGAGATACATAGACACAGCTGTAAGCAGATACATAGTGTCATAATGCAGGACCAGCTCACTTTGGTGCTGCTGGAGCAGTTTATGGGATCCAATGCCTTGCTCAAGGGCCGACAGTGTGACCATAGATGTAGATGCCACTGTTTCATAATAAAATAAAATCAAACTGTCTTTTGAACAGTCACCTTGATTCACATTACTTTTTGATTTGCAGGAATTTGAACAAGTAATCTCCAGCTTTGTGGATCTGGTTCTCACCACTAGACCCTCCGATCACCCATGTAGTCATTTGTTTTGTTGATTTAGCGTGAATCAGTTAACCACAATGTAAAGTGGTACAGTTTTACTTTTCAAATGGATGGCATAATTCATGGGAGACAATTTACTCTTGCAGTGTTTGGTTGCAATGTGGAGGACACATATCCCTGCTTTGCTTATGAGCAAACCAACAGTCGTTGCTGAGGGAGAGTATAATAGTGCTGCTTCAACCACGAGGATTTACCCACCCTGTTGACGTATTTTTCCCCTTTTTCTCCAAATGGTACCTGGCCAATTACCCCACTCTTCCAAGCCGTTGCTGCTCCATTCCCTCTGTCGATCCGGGGAGGGCAGCAGACTACCACATGCCTCCTCCAATACATGTGGAATCGCCAGCTGCTTCTTTTCACCTGACAGTGAGGAGTTTCACCAGGGGGGATGAAGAACGTGGGAGGATCACGTTATTTCCCCCCAGTTCCCCCTCCCTCCTGAACAGGCGCCCCGACTAGGGTTGCCAACTCCTTGAAATGGAAATAAGGAACAGGGGACAGGGATGTGGGTTGGATGGACGGGGCCGCACGGGCATAACAAATATAATGTGCCTTACTCTATACACACGTACACACACATAAATATATATATAATCTATATATAAACTTAGCACAAAAAGTAAGGAAATTTGTGTTTGGTAGATTATTTCTTTGTTGTAACAAGGCTTCTTGGCAATAAATCTTATATCAGGCAGCTGATTGTCAGCACCTGGGGTGCCAGAAGCTCAAAACAAGAGTCAATAGCAACAGCAAAATAAGCTGTTTGGCATCGGCAGAGAAAATTTGGCAAATTTTTCATGGGCGCAACCCACATACTCAGCTCTGCTGCTCATCCCGCAAATGCATGTTCCTTACAAATGTGGCCCCATTTAAAAGGGAAATAAACAGGCTTTCCAACGGTACAAGATTTATTGCCAAGAAGCATTGTTACAACAAAGAAATCATCTACCAAACACAAATGTCCTTACTTTTTGTGCTACGTATATATATATATATATATATAATAAGGAACGATTCCTTATTTTAAGGAACGGTTGGCAACCCTAGCCCCGACCGACCAGAAGAGGCGCTACTGCAGCGACCAGGACACATACCCACATCCTACCCACAGACACGGCCAACTGTGTCTGTAGGGACGCCCGGCCAAACCGGAGGCAACACGAGGATTCGAACAGGAGATCTCCATGTTGATAGGCAACAGAGCAGACCGCAATACCACCCAGACGCCCCCTCCTGTTGTTGTATTCTGACATGCTTATGTGGACACAAGTCACAAGATCAACTCTTTAAACATAAGGCTACCATATCCCGAGTTAATTATATGACAGACCTTTTGAGTTTACCACTTGGGGTAGTGCTACTCCAAATAATGAGACAGACATGACCAGCGATCAGTTCTCTAATTTTAGGTTTTAATTCAAAACAGTCGTTCACAGAAAAATAGAGATGCTACTTATTTAATGGGGGGGGGGGTCACAACCTGTCAGCACCTCTCCCCTGCTGGGTTGTTAATGGATTCCCTAATAGCCCATCTGATGTCACTGACTAATCTCTTAGCACACCTCAACCGGTTAACATCTCTGTATTTTTTCTCTGACGGTTTTTAATTCAAACTGAAAGCTAGCTACCCGATCATGTCTCTCTCATTATTTGGAGTACTCTCACATCACCTATAAGTGGTTTTTGTAAGCTAATCAAGGCTGGAGGAAAAGCAGTTATCTGGTCAGGTCTAGGCCAAGAAACAAATGGGAGGGTCAGTGGACAGAACAGTCAGATAAGTGTTCTTGTTCTAGTGTCTAGGTTGACGCCGTCGAAGCAAATGTGACAGAAATCTTTGGAGGAAGATCAGCACTCGGCGAAAAGGAGAGAAAGACTGAATGTAATCCCTCCAGTCAAGTAGGTTTCTCCCTCCATGATTTCTGACTAAAGCCATATGATGTGATATAGGGCGGCATGGTGGCCCAGTGCCACCTCACAGCAAGAAGGTCCTGGGTTCGAACCCCGGAGTTTTCCAACTTTGGAAGGTCATCCCAGGTTGTCTGCGGTGGGTTTTCTCCGGGTGCTATGGTTTCCCCCACCATCACAAAGACATGCATGGGGGGGTGTCCGGGTGGCGGAGTCATCTATTCTGTTGCCTACCAACATGGGGATCGCTGATTCGAATCCCCGTGTTGCCTCCGGTTGGGCGGGCGTCCCTGCAGACACAATTGGCCGTGTCTGCCGGTGGGAAGCCGGATGTGGGTGGGTATGTGTCCTGCTTGCTGCACTAGCGCCTCCGCTGGCTGATCCGGGCACCTGGGGAGAATAGCATGATCCTCCCATGTGCTACGTCCCCCTGGTGAAACTCCTCACTGTCAGGTGAAAAGAAGCGGCTGGCGACTCCACATGTATCGGAGGAGACATGTGGTAGTCTGCAGCCCTCCCCGGATCAGCAGAGGGGGTGGCACAGCGACCGGGACAGCTCGGAAGAGTGGGGTAATTGGCCAAGTACAACTGGGGAGAAAAAGGGGCTAAAAAAGAAAAAAAAAAGAAAAAAAGATACATGTTAGGGTTAATACTCCTGTCTGTGCCCCTGACCGAGGCATGGCAAGACGAACTGGAGCTGGTCCCCGGGTGCTGCAGCTGCCCACTGCTCCTAACTACACAGCTAGCATGGGTTAAATGTAGAGCATGAATTTCCCCACAGGGATCAATAAAGTATCTCAAAATCAAAATAAATAAATAAATAATATAAAATAAAATAGGCGAGCTCAGTGTAGGGGTTCTGGGAAATTCGGACAGCAACATACATTACTCATATAGACTAGATGAGCTGCTTTTAAGTAAAAATATCTCACCCTTTGGGTAATTGGGTCACTACTAAATGCATTGTGTTGTGATATAAAAACACCACCAGCAAATGTTACCGTGGCCAGAAGACCTAAATAAATGCACTGGTCAGGCTCGTAGCCTGTTTTGTATTACAGACGCAACCAGATCACCAGGTCAGCAAAGGCACGCATATATTTTCAAGCTTTCCCTTTAGTTTTGGTAGAGTATAAGCACTTCAAAATGTTGCCATGTTCTAAAAATGATGATGATGATGGTGATGATGATAAAAATGATAATTCATAAGCCAATTTAAAACATGGATCACCACGGTAATTCTACAGCTCTCGGGTCAGTAATACCAGATGTGTTAAATACTGAGGGCCATACATGATTTGGATATTTGATATACTCTATTGATCCCCGTAGGGAAGTTATGCTCTTTCTGCATTCAACCCATCCTAGCTGTGTAGCTAGGAGCAGTGGGGCAGCCGCCGTGCAGCACCCGGGGACCGCCTCCAGTTCATCTTGCCATGCCTCGGCCAGGGGCACAGACAGGGGTATTAACCCCAACATGCATGTCTTTTTGACGGTGGGGGAAACCGAAGCACTCGGAGGAAACCCACCACAGACACGGGGAGAACATCCAAACCCCACACAGAGGACGGCCTGGGATAGTTCCCACCCAGGACCTTCTTGCTGTGAGGCAACAGCGCTAACCATTGGGTCACCGTGCAGGCTGAAGCACTTCACAAGCAGCTTAACCAACGTGTGCAGCTGATCAAGGATCACTCACCAATGTAATCTCTTTTAGCCATTTTGAGGTACAGCCCAGTGTAGGGTAAAAACGAGCCTCTCTCAGATACCAGTCCCGATGTCACGTATATCTAATAAGATACACGTGACTGCCTTATCTCCCTTTAAAGTAATCTCTTGCCAGGCTCGCGGACTCTCGGAGGGTAAAACTGTGGGAGTCTAGAGTCGAGCTGGCCTGAGGCACGCAGAGGGAAGTTCACTGACCCGGCCGCCATAGATAATGCAGATGACACAGCTAGAGGGAACAAAATAAACGTGACAAAAATACATTCTGCATAGGACTACATGCAAATCAGAGTGGTCCCCGGGTAGCAGAATTTAAGTGATGAAGTGACTAATTTCAGGAATTGGCAAGTAAATGACCAGGCCATGTTTATACAGCATGTAAAAAAAAAAGGAAAAGAAATCTAAGGGCATTTAACTTATAAACAGTAATATCATGAAGGCATTTTAAGGCATTTCTACTTTTTTCCTTCTAATTTACATTATTTGATTCACTTTTTATGGTATTGTCGGGCGAAGCTCAGTTTATCAAGCCTAGCTAACAGAAAGAACAGGGGAAAAATATGTGGCGCTTCATTGAAATGACCATACAATGACTATATTCACAATGACTATATTTGTGAGATGAATGGAAATTGCTTGATATGATAAATACACTCAGCAGCTACATTTTTACCATCAGTGGTTTGCATTTTAAAACAACTTGTTGTTCAGAGTTTAGAATTTTCTCTTAATGAATATTACAAAGCTACACACGTGCCCTACACACCTCTATTTTGAGAGAAAATGGATCATTTGTGGCGGCACAGCAGCACAGTGGTTAGCGCGGTCGCCTCACAGCAAGAAGGTCCTGGGTTCGAGCCCCGGGGTAGTCCAACCTTGGGGGTCGTCCCCGGGTCGTTCTTTGTGTGGAGTTTGCATGTTCTCCCCGTGTCTGTGTGGGTTTCCTCCTACAGTCCAAAGACATGTAGGTCAGGTCAATAGGCCGTACTAAACTGTCCCTAGGTGTGGATGTGTGTGTCTGTCGGCCCTGTGTGATGGCCTAGTGGCCTGTCCAGGGTGTCTTCCTGCCTGCCGCCCAATGACTGCTGGAATAGGCTCCAGCATCCCCGTGACCCTTGAGAGCAGGATAAGCGGTTTGGGTGATGGATGGATGGATGGATGGATGGATGGATGGATGGATGGATGGATGGATGGATGGATGGATGGATGGATGGATGGGATCATTTGTGCTTTGGCATTTCCCATTTTGGCTCTGTCAGATTGTGTCGAGAGAGAAGAACGCTGCATTTGGAATTTGATATCTCCAACCATTTGTAAAGTATTATTTAGTGGCACAGATGCCCTATTATAAACTATCAAATCAAAATTAGTTTATATGTCTGCTTGTTATTTGATAAGCTTGTTCTGCCATTTAAACTCGTATCTCCGGACTGTACCATGTTGTTTCTGACTGATGATTTATCGAAATAAAGTTATCCAGCTCTCTGCCATGAAAATACCAAAACTCCTCTCGCCACACCCCATGTGACCTTATTATGCAGTATACTGTGATTTCCACCTCACGCTTTGATTCACCAAACTACGCCCCCGTGGTTCCTGTTCCTGTCATAGTTTGGGAGAAGATTGTGGGGGCTCTGCCAGAAACATATTTATCCATCCATTATCTTAACCACTTATCTTGCTCTCAGGGTCGCTGGAGCCTATTCCAGCAGTCACTGGATGGCAGGCGGGCAGACACCCTGGACAGGCCACCAGGCCATCACACACACACACACACACACACACACACACACACACACACACACACACACACACACACACACACACACACACACACACACCCATTCATTCATACCTACGGACAATGTAGTCCGGCCAGTTCACCTGACCTTCATGTCTTTGGACTGTGGGAGGAAACCGGAGCCCCCGGAGGAAACCCACGCAGACACGGGGAGAACATGCAAACTCCACACAGAGGACGACCTGGGATGACCCACCAAGGTTGGACTACCCCGGGGCTCGAACCCAGGACCTACTTGCTCTGAGGCAACTACGCTAACCACTGCACCACCGTGCCGCCCACATATTTATACAGCATGTCATCCATGTAGTCTGGAGAAAGTCCATTTAAAAGATTAATGAATGAATCAAATAATCTTAAATCTGTATGAGCACTAACTGGCAGCCAGTGAAGAGATTTCAAAATAGGAGCGATGTGAGATTTATTTTCTGTTCCTGTTCATACTCAAGCTACAGATCTCTGAACCAGTTTTTCTTTTTATATATATATAAATGGAGAGAATAATATTGAAGAGATAAGCTTCATTTTCCCCTCTTACAAAGGTGGTGTATGACATAAAAACACTTACTTTTCAAACACTATTTCATAATTTGCATGCAGCATGCATTTCCCCATGGGCCAGTGCATTCTTAGTGCCGGTCCCAAGCCCGGATAAATGGGGGGGGGGTGCATCAGGAAGGGCTTCCAACGTAAAACCTTTGCAAAATCAAATATGCGGATCATAAATCAGATTTCTATACCAGATCGGTCCAGGTCCGGGTTACCAACAACCGCCACCAGTACTGTTGGCCAGCAGGGTGCCAGTGGAAACTACGCTACTGTTGTTCGAAGGAGAAGGAGAGGGGGAAGGCATGTCCTGAGGCAGCTGGAGAGGAAGAAGCTGGAGAGAAGGAAGGGGAAGAGTGTGGAGGTGAGAGTCTGAACTTTGAATGTTGGCACTATGACTGGTAAAGGGAGAGAGCTGGCTGATATGATGGAGAGAAGAAAGGTAGGCATACTGTGTGTAAGAGACCAGGTGGAAGGGGAGTAAGGCCAGGAGCATCAGAGGTGGGTTCAAACTCTTCCACCATGGTGCGGATTGGAGGAGAAATAGAGTAGAGGCAATCCTGAAGGAAGAGTATTTCAAGAGCGTGTGGGAGGTAAGGAGGGTGTCAAACAGAGTGATGAGTATGAAGCTGGAAATTGAAGATGTATTGCTGAATGTTATCAGCACATATGCCCCTGCAAGTTGGGTGTGAGATGGAAGAGAAAGAAGAATTCTGAAGTGAGCTGGATGAAGTGGTGGAGAGGGTGTCCAAGGAGGAGAGAGTGGTGATTGGAGCGGACTTCAATGGGCACGTTGGTGAAGGGAACAGAGGTGATGAGGAGGTGATGGGTAGGTATGGTGTCAAGGAGAGAAATGTGGAAGGACAGATGGTGGTGGATTTTGCAAAAAGGATGGACATAGCTGTGGTGAATACATATTTCAAGAAGAGGGAGGAACACAGGGTGACATATAAGAGTGGAGGAAAGTGCACACAGGTGGACTACATCTTATGTAGAGGGCGCCATCTGAAAGGGACTGGAGACTGCAAGGTGGTGACAGGGGAGAACGTAGCTAGGCAGCGTCGGATGGTGGTCTGTAGGATGACTTTGGAGACCAAGAAGAGGAAGAGAGTGAAGGCAAAGCCAAGGATCAAATGGTGGAAGTTGAAGAAGGAAGACTGTTGTGTGGAGTTCAGGGAGGGATTACAGGCACTGGGTGGTAGTGAAGAGTTGCCAGATGGCTGGGCAACCACTGCAGAAATAGCGAGGGACACAGCTAGCACTAGAATGACCGAGGGCATCATTTTGACTCTTCTGAAATTTCAAAGTTTAATAACTTTGGGGGGAAAAAAAGATACAGACCTGCTGCTCCCTGAATGCTCTTAAAATTGCATATTTGCATTAAAATGAGTTTTAGATCAATTGCACAAAAAAGGTTATGACAAGCTCTACCTAAAACAACCATGAGCCGTCAAAATGACTGCGTGTAATTTGTGTGTCATCGTGCGCGTCACGTCATTTGTGTGTTGTTCGCATCGTTTCCTTCGCAACAGTCAGTTCTTTTATTACATTTCACGTTTTATAGGCCTTGTTACGTTTGTTAGATTAGCAATATGTGTTTTCCATTTTGATTTTAAGGTATTACTTCCAACATGTCTGGTTACAGACGCACCATGACTACCACCGAGGTGCTGCAGTATTTACAGTCGTTGGACAGCGGTGATTTTAAATTGTTTGAAAAACAGTATTAAAGTTGTTAAAATGTTAATTTTGGTGTCAGTCGTTTCTTAACAGACATACTAACATATGCAATGCATTAATATCTAACTTTGGTATTTATCTTGACAGAATATAGAGTTTAAAAACTGGCATCATTTTGACCGCCCGTGGTAGTTTTTAAGTTCTGGTCGTTGTTTGGGACTGTTTCAGTGATTATTTTCAGTTCTTTTTTTACATTTCACGTTTTATAGGCCGTAGCATGGTGGCGCAGTGGTTAGCGTGGTCACCTCACAGCAAGAAGGCCCTGTGTTCGAGCCCCGTGGTAGTCCAACCGCGAAGATCGACCCGGGTCGTCCTCTGTGTGGAGTTTGCATGTTCTCCCCGTGTCTGTGTGGGTTTCCTCTGGGGGCTCCGGTTTCCTCCCAAAGTCCAAAGACACGTAGGTCTGGTGAATCGGCCATACTAAATTGTCCCTGGATGTGAATGTGTGTGTGTTGGCCCTGTGATGGCTTGGCAGCCTGTCCAGGGTGTCTTCCCGCTTGCTTCCCAATGACTGCTGGGCTAGGCTCCAGCATCTCCGCGACCCTGAGAGCACGATAAGCGGTTCGGATAATGGGTGGATGGATGGATGGATGATTTTATAGGCCTTGCTACATTTGTTCGATTAGCAATATGTGTTTTCCGTTTTGCTTTTCAGGTAATATTTTAACTTTTTCAATTTTGCTATTCAAGTTCGACCATATCGCTCTGAAGTTTAAATTGTTCAGAAATAGTATTAAAGTTGTCAAAATGTTAACATATGCAGTGCATTAATATCTCAACTGGGTATTTATCTTGACAGAATATAGAGTTTAAAAACTGGCTGTCATTTGGACCGCCAATGGTCGTTTTAGGTAGCAGTGAAATCTGTCCACATCTGCATCTAAGTTGTCTTCATTTGATGGCTGGGGGAACTGATGCTGGATCGGCTGGGAGAGCTTGGTCTGCTGCATCCTTTGGGACCACGGCCCTGCCCAGAACTGTGCCCAAAGAGGAAACACCGAGGGCAGTCTGACAGAACGCGGAAGCAGGGCAGGCTAAGCTACCTGCTAGCCCATGCACGCAGACCGGCAGTTCTGATAACACCGAGGGTGGTCTGGTGGTGGTCTCGCCTAGCGTTGACTGTGTTTTTGGTGTCATCGTGTGGAGTGCGGGGAGGTGTGTTGAGGCTATCTGGCTAGGACAGCTGCCATTGGATCGGCTGGGGGAGCCTGGCCTGCTGCATCCGGTGGACCCAAGGACCATGGCCCTGCACCGAGGGCCGTCTGACAGGACACGGGAGCAGGGCAGGCTAATTTAACTGTTAGCCCATGCAGACTGGCAGTTGCAACAGTCATCCTGGCTGGCGTTTGCTCCCCTGGACAGTGAAAAAAAAAGGTTTTTTTTGGATACGTTGGATATATGTGTTTTTGTAGTTTGGATATGTGTTTTTGTCTTAGTGTTGCACTGCTGCGGGCTGGGGGAAATGATATTTCGTTTCATTTCATGTATGCAAGTGCATGAAATGAAACGACAAATAAATGTTCCTGATTCTTGAGATACATAGCTAGATAGGATGATTAGGGAGATAAATTGCTACATCAATAGTACGCATTCAGTAACTGAACACCTCTATGGTTTTTGAGCTAGCGACTCCAACAGTGCAGTATGCATCTGCACATTATACTAGGCAACACATAGCTTCAAAACACTCTGCCCTGCAGATTTTCTGCCAGCTACTGAATAATCCAATAAACTCATCCATATCTAATCCCAGTTTCAGTGATTTATACCCAGGTGACCAATCTGGTAAACTGTGGCGACATTTTCATTTATTTTACAGTAAAGACACTTGTGCTTTTTGAGACTGATGTCACTCAATGATCGTGGCTGTGTGTGTGTTGTGTGTATATGGGGGGGGGTGTTGGGGGTATGTGTGTGTATTTGTATGTACGTGTGTAGCACATGCATAGCGCATCGTATATCAGCGTGTGTGTGTGTATACCACTTGCATGTGTATGTGCCTATGAACGTGTACATTCATATTTACACATCTATACATACACAGGCAGTGTTTTCCCAGGGCCGAGGATGTGTCCCATTGGCACAATAAATAGTCCAATAATGCTATTAAACAGTGCTTTACTGTGTGGAAAATTAGCAGTCTTCACTTCGTTAACCTAGTAGTAAGTCTTTTTAATTGGCAGGAATCCTGTTGGAGGCGAGGAAATCCTATGATAGTTTTGTTGACGACCCTCTTGGGTTCCTGGCATGTCATCTTACCTGCACTGTGATAGAGCTGGGCCACGATACTTAAAGGGTAATTCCGGTATTTTTAAGCCTGGGCCCTACTTTACCATCATTTGGGGTCTAAATGACTAATGGGGACCACAATTTCTGGAATTGGTCCAGTATTGAGAGAGAACGCTTCAGCCGGCAGCCACGAAATGAAGTGTGGGGTAATCTGTGGGGGCAATTGCACCCATCAAAGTACATCCACTAAAAATGCTTGTTTTTGCCACTAACAGCTGCAGATTGTCATTATAAATGTCTGACAGCATTATGGAAAGGATCTCTACAGAGATAGACCTTTTTCTTTACGTTTCGCTTCTCCCGGTACTATTTGCGTGTGGGGGCGTGGCTTGTTTACAAAAGAAGTCAAGAAGTCACGCTGAGTCTTATCAGAGCTGACCATTCACTTGAGGTAGAATAGCCTGAGACATAGAGGAACTGCTAGCAATATTTTATTTCCAAAGTCATGTCTGAATAGTAAGGTGATTTCGACAATGTGGGATGATGCATTTGAATTCGGTGGCCGCCCATAATTATCCGAGCCAGGGTTTATAGATGAAGAGCTCCTAGAAACTGAAGAGAGGACGAGGAGAGAGAGCGATGGGGGCAACAGGCAGAGGAGAGGGAACTGCGTGAACATCCCAATACTGGACCAATTCCAAAAAGTTCTGTCCCCATTAATCATTTGGACCCCAAATGATGAAAATAGAGCCCAGGTTTAAAAATACTGGAGTTACCCTTTAAGAGGCTGAAGTACCATAGAAGGTTGAGTCAGTTCATCTGGACACAACGCTTATTGACAGATACATTTCATCACTCATCTAGTTGACCTCTTCAGTCTAAACTGACTGCAGGTATCCCCACCCTTATAAACAATACAGTTGCCTAACGACCGGAACCAACGACCAGTTTCATATACAAATATGGGTGTGACCATTAAGTAAAGTTTCGATGACAATGTGTACTATTCAGAGGATTGGGGAATAGTTGCAATCACAGCATTGTAAGATGGCGACAGACGCACACTTAGCCACCCGTTTCAGGGATGCTCATTCCCTCTTAACATAGATGACCTCTCTCACCCCCCCCCCCCCCCCGGTTCAGGGATGGTCGTTCTCTCTTAACATAGATGGCCTCTT
The DNA here is from genome assembly GCF_029633865.1 of Lampris incognitus. NCBI lineage: Eukaryota > Metazoa > Chordata > Actinopteri > Lampriformes > Lampridae > Lampris > Lampris incognitus. Next base: position 12,374,724 of record NC_079228.1, on the reverse strand, counting down.
TGACTCCCCGTTCGGGGTTGGCGGGAGTATCGTAAAAGATGAGATGTGTATTTTCAAAACACTGTATCTCAGTTGCTTTCAAACCCCAAAACACGCTGCGCCAGAAGCTGGCCCACTGCAAGGATCGGGTACCCCAGCACAAACTGAGCAGGAGAGTGTACGCTGTTAAGTGCCAGGAGGATTGCCGTGACTTGCACATTGGGGAAACTAAACAGAAGCTGGCCAAGAGGATGGCACAGCACAACACAACACAACACAACACAACACAGACTCCACAGTCTGCACCATCTACAGGCCAGTGGCCACTCTTTCAAGGATGAGGATGTGCACATCCTTGATAGGGAGGAATGTTGGTTTGAACGAAGAGTCAAAGAGGCCTTCTATGTGAAGAGGGAACGACCATCCCTGAACCAACGGGGGGGCTAAGAGTACATCTGTCACCATCTTACAATGCTGTGATGGCAACTATTCCCCAGTCCTCTGTGAATAGTACACATGACCATCGAAACTCCAGTTAATGGCACACCCATATTTGCATATGAAACTGGTCGTTGGTTTCAGTCGTGATGCCACTGTATTGTTTATAAGGGTGGGGATACCTGCAGTCAGTTTAGACTGAAGAGGTCACTTAGTTGAGTGATGAAAACACATGTAACTGTCAATAAACGTTGTGTCCAGATGAACTGATTCAACCTTCTTTGATTTTCTTACCTGGATTATTGAGCATGCATCAAGACAGGTTGAAGAACCTTATTCAGACCTATTGGATTTGGAGCCACAAAGAATGAGCAATTATATGATTTCTCAGATGCCGTCAATGCTACGTATTGTAACGACCACAAATGACTAGACTCGCTAGTCCTTGGCAAACGGGTTGTACCCTTTAGTTGACTAGTTAGCGCAGTCAACCGTGGTGCACGTGACCTGGGTTTGCTTCCCGGCTGCCCCCTGAATTCGCTACATTGGTGTCAGAAGTGGGATGGTGAGACTGTGAGGCCATCGGAAGTGCATGCGCCCAGAGATGTGAGGGGGCTTGAAGCGCGGGGACGCATTTCCCGAAGGAGGGGCTAGCATACCGACCACGAATGACTACACTCGCTAGCCCTTGGTTAATGGGTCAGACCCTTTAGGGCCGTAGCCTTGTTACTTAACCCACAATGGGACAGCAGCACCACTTCAAACCACATCGTCTGAAAAAACAGATGCACCAAGATTTTACCTTTTCCCTATTGTACAATGTGACACACAATAAATATAAATCTGGTGTTTATCTTCTCTTTATAACCCTTATTCCTGATCCAGTGGAAAGCACAGAGAAGTGAATCAGTTCATCTGGACCCATCGTTTATTTGGAGAACTGGTTCACCTTTCTGGGATTTCCTTACCTGGATTATTGAAATTATTATTGAATATATATATATATATATGAAGACAGCAGTAGTGATCGATGTCTGTGAATGTTTTCATTCATCCAGGTCATGGTTATCCAAAGGAATTGAATCGAGTGCAACTGGGCTTGGTATATAGTGATCGATGTAGGAATCCCGAGAGACGGCAACATCAGGAAGAAAAAGCATGAGAAGCTACAGAAACACCAAGGGCTGAAGGAAGAACTAGATTGGATGTGGAAGGTGAAATCCACAGTAGTTCCAGTAGTAAGAGGAGCTCTAGGGGCTGTGACCCCCAAACTGGGAGAGTGACTCCAGCAGATTCCAGGAACATCTGAGGTATCTGTCCAGAAGAGTACAGTCCTAGGAACAGCTAAGATACTGCACAGAACCCTTAAACTCCCAGGCCTCTGGTAGATGACCTGAGCTTGAGGAACACACACACCACCCGAAAAAGGGTGAGAGGGAGATATCTATATATATCTCCAGCTCTCTCTCTCTCTCTCTCTCTCTCTCTCTCTCTCTCTCTCTCTCTCTCTCTCTCTCTCTCTCTCTCTCTCTCTCTCTCTCTCTCTCTCTCTCTCTCTCTCTCTCTCTCTCTCTCTCTCTCTCTCTCTCTCTCTCTCTATATATATATATGTATATGTATGTATATGTATACTACCGTTCAAAAGTTTGGGATCACCCAAACAATTTTGTGTTTTCCATGAAAAGTCACACTTATTCACCACCATATGTTGTGAAATGAATAGAAAATAGAGTCAAGACATTGACAAGGTTAGAAATAATGATTTGTATTTGAAATAAGATTTTTTTTACATCAAACTTTGCTTTCGTCAAAGAATCCTCCATTTGCAGCAATTACAGCATTGCAGACCTTTGGCATTCTAGCTGTTAATTTGTTGAGGTAATCTGGAGAAATTGCACCCCACGCTTCCAGAAGCAGCTCCCACAAGTTGGATTGGTTGGATGGGCACTTCTTGCGTACCATACGGTCAAGCTGCTCCCACAACAGCTCAATGGGGTTCAGATCTGGTGACTGCGCTGGCCACTCCATTACCGATAGAATACCAGCTGCCTGCTTCTGCTCTAAATAGTTCTTGCACAATTTGGAGGTGTGTTTAGGGTCATTGTCCTGTTGTAGGATGAAATTGGCTCCAATCAAGCGCTGTCCACTGGGTATGGCATGGCGTTGCAAAATGGAGTGATAGCCTTCCTTATTCAGAATCCCTTTTACCTTGTACAAATCTCCCACCTTACCAGCACCAAAGCAACCCCAGACCATCACATTACCTCCACCATGCTTAACAGATGGCGTCAGGCATTCTTCCAGCATCTTTTCATTTGTTCTGCGTCTCACAAACGTTCTTCTTTGTGATCCAAACACCTCAAACTTGGATTCATCCGTCCACAACACTTTTTTCCAGTCTTCCTCTGTCCAATGTCTGTGTTCTTTTGCCCATCTTAATCTTTTTCTTTTATTGGTCAGTCTCAGATATGGCTTTTTCTTTGCCACTCTGCCCTGAAGCCCAGAATCCCGCAGCCGCCTCTTCACTGTAGATGTTGACACTGGTGTTTTGCGGGTACTATTTAATGAAGATGCCAGTTGGGGACCTGTGAGGCGTCTGTTTCTCAAACTAGAGACTCTAATGTACTTATCTTCTTGCTCAGTTGTGCAACGCGGCCTCCCACTTCTTTTTCTACTCTGGTTAGAGCCTGTTTGTGCTGTCCTCTGAAGGGAGTAGTACACATCGGTGTAGGAAATCTTCAATTTCTTAGCAATTTCTCGCATGGAATAGCCTTCATTTCTAAGAACAAGAATAGACTGTCGAGTTTCAGATGAAAGTTCTCTTTTTCTGGCCATTTTGAGCGTTTAATTGACCCCACAAATGTGATGCTCCAGAAACTCAATCTGCTCAAAGGAAGGTCAGTTTTGTAGCTTCTGTAACGAGCTAAACTGTTTTCAGATGTGTGAACATGATTGCACAAGGGTTTTCTAATCATCAATTAGCCTTCTGAGCCAATGAGCAAACACATTGTACCATTAGAACACTGGAGTGATAGTTGCTTGAAATGGGCCTCCATACACCTTTGTAGATATTGCACCAAAAACCAGACATTTGCAGCTAGAATAGTCATTTACCACATTAGCAATGTATAGAGTGTATTTCTTTAAAGTTAAGACTAGTTTAAAGTTATCTTCATTGAAAAGTACAGTGCTTTTCCTTCAAAAATATGGACATTTCAATGTGATCCCAAACTTTTGAACGGTAGTGTATATATCAGCTAAGATGATCTGCTTGTGGTGGCCCCTAATGGGACCAGCCAAAAGAAGAATGAGGAGAAGAATATATATATATATGTCGGACATGACTTAACCTTTCCACTGGACCAGGACTAAAGGGCATAAAGAGGAGATAAACTCCAGATTAGGATCTGAATTAACGTACCAAAGTTGCTTTTTTTTTTTTAACTAGAGAGCAAATGGCCAAGACTTCCAGATAAGATCTCTCCACTCACAGAAGGGGAGGATTCTGAAGAGGAAGAAGCTTGCCAAAGTATATGTTATGCCCAAGGAAGCTCCAAATAACTTGGATGCAATCATTTCGCTCGTGGAGCCTTTGTTAAACCTGGGCTGAAATAGGCGACAGTATGAGCTACGCCCCGTGTCCTTGAATAGCCTGCTCCATCTGACTCCTCTGCCTCATGAAGGTGATGAATAAAGAGAATAAATCTCCTCATAATGGCCAACCCCGAGGCCCAGATTTACTGAGATTAACTAGGATTCAATGTAAATAAATAAGATTAAATCAGAATCCAGTACACGGGTGTTCCTGGTTAATCAGATTGCATTTGCGGTACATTCTGCTATTGCGAGAGATAAACAAAGACTAATTATGTGTCAAGAGGTACAAATGATCATATTTTGATAAGGATTTTGTGTGTCTGGGGTCCTTGTGTCTGTGGAAAAGAGCTCAAAAAACTGACGCGTCTGCAATTTGAGCAACAACAAGTGCAGGTTTTGTTCGACCAGGGTGAAAGCAACAAATATTACTAACAAAAACAAACACTACGAAGGATATGACCACTAATGCCGCAAGATCAAATCTCTACAATGAAAAGAACAGCTGAGAAATTAAACGATGTTCGCCATCCAGCCATCCATTATCCGACCCGCTTATCCTGCTCTCGGGGTCGCGGGGATGCTGGAGCCTATCCCAGCAGTCACTGGGCGGCAGGACGGAGACACCCTGGACAGGCCGCCAGACCATCACACAGGGCCCACACACACACACACACGCCTCTCCACTATTACTTTAAGACTAACAGTGCAAATACATGTAATCCTTCTATCAATATTTGGCTCATCTAGAAATGGAGAATACTGTTTCTTCATTCAGGCAAAGTGTATTTTGTTTCTTTATCTTTTTTTTTTTGGCACACTGGAAGCAGCTCAGTTTGGCATTTGTACATGGAGTAATGTTTTACACATGTAAACCCTTAGAAGATCAGGCCACATTTGTCAGTAGCGGTTGTGTTCAGATGATGATACATATGACAAAGAGACTGGTCATAAGTTATATATGTTGCACACATTTTAAAGTAACAAGTACACTAACCTTTCCTTTTGCAAGGTGGGACAACAATTAACCTTTTTTGTGTGTCATTTTAACCGTTTTATCCTGTTCTGTGAAGCACTTCGTAACCTGTTTTGAAAAGTTTATTGTCATTATTATTACTATTATTATTTTATTGTCATAAATTCACCACTAAACATAAATATAAATAAAAATGAAATTCACGACTAAAAAATTAATAGAAAAGAATACAGGGGCAGAACGTGAGCTGGCGTGGCAGAAAATCGCTGACCGAGTCAATGAATAAGTATTAATTGAAAAAAAAGAAGTTTTATCTCGAGTGTTTCTCTTATTTAACATTATATATAACTTTGTTTAAAGAAACCCTCAACAGTAGGGAAAGTGCTCAACAAATAAGAAGCAAAATAATCCAGTGAGTCAAGTAAATTCTTTATGAGACAGTACAGGCCTGTTTCATGCCAGGCCTGTACTATCTGTACTGTCTCATAAAGAATTTACTTGACTCACTGGATTATATATATATATATATATATACACTACCGTTCAAAAGTTTGGGATCACCCAAACAATTTCGTGTTTTCCATGAAAAGTCACACTTATTCACCACCATATGTTGTGAAATGAATAGAAAATAGTCAATACATTGACAAGGTTAGAAATAATGATTTGTATTTGAAATAAGATTTTTTTTACATCAAACTTTGCTTTCATCAAAGAATCCTCCATTTGCAGCAATTACAGCATTGCAGACCTTTGGCATTCTAGCTGTTAATTTGTTGAGGTAATCTGGAGAAATTGCACCCCACGCTTCCAGAAGCAGCTCCCACAAGTTGGATTGGTTGGATGGGCACTTCTTTGAGCAGATTGAGTTTCTGGAGCATCACATTTGTGGGGTCAATTAAACGCTCAAAATGGCCAGAAAAAGAGAACTTTCATCTGAAACTCAACAGTCTATTCTTGTTCTTAGAAATGAAGGCTATTCCATGCGAGAAATTGCTAAGAAATTGAAGATTTCCTACACCGGTGTGTACTACTCCCTTCAGAGGACAGCACAAACAGGCTCTAACCAGAGTAGAAAAAGAAGTGGGAGGCCGCGTTGCACAACTGAGCAAGAAGATAAGTACATTAGAGTCTCTAGTTTGAGAAACAGACGCCTCACAGGTCCCCAACTGGCATCTTCATTAAATAGTACCTGTTAGAGCCTGTTTGTGCTGTCCTCTGAAGGGAGTAGTACACACCGGTGTAGGAAATCTTCAATTTCTTAGCAATTTCTCGCATGGAATAGCCTTCATTTCTAAGAACAAGAATAGACTGTCGAGTTTCAGATGAAAGTTCTCTTTTTCTGGCCATTTTGAGCGTTTAATTGACCCCACAAATGTGATGCTCCAGAAACTCAATCTGCTCAAAGAAGTGCCCATCCAACCAATCAAACTTGTGGGAGCTGCTTCTGGAAGCGTGGGGTGCAATTTCTCCAGATTACCTCAACAAATTAACAGCTAGAATGCCAAAGGTCTGCAATGCTGTAATTGCTGCAAATGGAGGATTCTTTGACGAAAGCAAAGTTTGATGTAAAAAAAATCTTATTTCAAATACAAATCATTATTTCTAACCTTGTCAATGTCTTGACTCTATTTTCTATTCATTTCACAACATATGGTGGTGAATAAGTGTGACTTTTCATGGAAAACACGAAATTGTTTGGGTGATCCCAAACTTTTGAACGGTAGTGTATATATATATATATATCAGTAATTGCTGTGCGATGACTGCTGGGACAGACACCAGTATCCCCGCAACCCTGAGAGCAGGACAAGCGGCTTGGATAATGGATGGACGGATGGAAACTCACCACTAAAAACGTACAGTGAATTATGGGCCTGTGAATTATGTGTCAACTCTATGCCTGATTTGGACCACTGAAATGATCATTCTACATGTCTAAAATCAGCCACACTTTCACTTGTATCACTATGAACACTGATGAACACTGATGCTACTGTGCAGACACGGTGTGTAAAATCATTCCCCGGGAATCAAATCGCCGCCACTTCTCTTCCACTACTCGGCACAGTGACCTCACCGGCACCTCGTCCTCTGTACGTGTTTAGTTCCCATTTAAATGAATTAGCACCGTCAAAATCCCCCACAAGATGGATAGTGTTGCTTATCAGCCTTTTGTTGGCAGTTTGTCTTGGTTATAAGCAAACTAGGGGATAGCTAGTATACAGCTAATGACCTTGGGGGGGGGGGGGCAATTTGCGGGTGTGTGTTTGCTTATGCATGTCCATTCATGCCTGTGTGTGGGTGTTTGCATGGTCCTGTGCCGGTATAGCCATGGGTCTCCTTGCACAGGCAGGCAGGGGCATATATAGTAGTAGTGCACCATATGCGTGTTTTACTGCTATATGTGGCTGACCTCGTCCTGTGGCTGGTCTGTCCCGGCGAGGATAAATCACGGAAATCTGCCACAGACTATTCCCACTGAGTTGATTCATGGGAGCTGCCTGCGCGACCTTCCGTTCAGGTACGCAGCCGCACACACAGCCTGGCCGGTGCAGAGCCGGCCTCACGCCACAGCCTCGCGGCCGACGATATACGTGTGCGTTGACAGACCATAGGACGAACATGAAATCGACGTCGATCAATTCCAGTCGCCCTCCGGCAATCAATGCGTCGTCCCAACACCGAAATGATGGCGTTTTATTTTTGTTGAGCCCCCCCGTGCGATCAAACGGCAGCATATCATCCGCTCCCTCTCGCCTCGCCTCCCTCCACTCCTCTTGCCTCTTCATCCCCGTCTCTCTCGCCCCTTTGCGGCCTCCTCTCTTACCCTCCATCATTTTTTTCCCCAAGCCGACGGCTGTCTGCGTCCTATTCTTCCCATCTCGAACTAATCCAGACGCCGCTGTGCAGGGGGCCCTGAGCGTTTTGCCGAAATGACTCCCAGCTGTTCTCAAATTGCAATTCAATAGAAACGATCTGAGCCTCGGTGTCAGCGTCGTGGTGATATCTGCGTTTCTCCCTCTAATTCTTCCCTCTTAGGCAGGAAATCTCCTCTCTCCTCCTTTGCATAAGGCTATATCGAAGGAAGGAGACATTGTCTTGCACACCGGACATATAAATGCTGTTCACTGTTCAATGAACACATGGACAATAATTCACTCTAATATTACTAGTGGAATTATAATGAAGTGTCTCCGCACTGTGAAGCATTTTTGGTTGCTTCGTTTCTCACACAAGCCTCCAAGCTTCTCATAAGTTGTGGTACTTTAGCGAGCACAAACACACACGCACGCACACACACACCACAGACTGTGTTGAATACATTTTCATGCACGAAAAAAACAAGTTAAATGTGGTCTTGGGATGTCAGCTTGTCTACAGGGTAAAAGATAGCTGGGTTAAAACAAAAATGTAAGAATCTCAATAAAGATATTCTTGCCTCATTTCTGTTTCGATGAAGTCTCTACTTCTGTGTATGTGAAATATTCGTCAAGGTGTGAAACAGGTGCAAAATATGCATGTTATTTTTTTATATACGCTACATGGCCAAAAGTATGAGGACACCGAGACATCACACCCATATGTGCTTTTTGAACATCTCATTCCAAATCCATGGACATTAATATGCAGTTGGTTCCTCCTTTGCAGCTACAACAGCCTCCTCTCATCTGGGAAGGCTTTCCACTAGATTTTGGAACAAGGCTGCAAGGATTCACTCCCGTTCAGCCCAAAGAGCATTAGTGAGGTCGGGCACTGATGTTGGGGAGAAGGTCTGGCCACAGTTGGTGTTCCACTTCATCCCAAAGGTATTTGATGGAGTTGAGGTCAGAGCTCTGTTCAGACTAGTCAAGTTCCGCTACGCCAAACTCAGCAAAACATGTCATGCTGAAACAGGGGAGGGCCTTCCCCAAACTGTTGCCACAAATGTGGAAGCACCCAATTCTCTAGAATGTCATTGTACCTTCTTCTTCGTTCAGCTTATCCCCCGTTTCTCAGGGGTCACCACAGCAGATTTTTATAGTTTCCATTGGTACACTGTGAGGACACAGCACCAATGGCGGCTGTTGTTAACCCAAGCCTCGACTGATCCCGTATGATCTTGTCAATCCACATAATCATCCCATCCATCCATTATCCTAACTGTTTATCCTGCTCAGGGTTGCGGGGGTGCTGGAGCCTATCCCAGCAGTCATTGGGTGGCAGGTGGGGAGACACCCTGGGCAAGCCACCAGTCCATCACAGGGCCAATCCACATAATGATTTGGCAAAATTTTAGGTCAGATGCCCTTCCCGACACAGCCACTAACCCTATGGATGGGGGAACAGGTAAAGCGCTAGATGCCATCCCAGTATTCATGGATTTGCGCCCATGTCTGTCACCGCTAGAATGTCATTGTATGCTGTAGCATTACGTTTTTCCTTCACTGGAACTTAAGGGGGCTAGCCCAGACCATGAAAAACAGCCCCAGATCATTATTCCTCCTCAACCAAACTTTACAGTTGACACTATGCATTCAGTCAGATAGAGTTCTCCTCGCATCCACCAACCCAGATTGGTCCGTCAGACTGCCAGATAGCAAAACTAAGCATGATTCATCACTCCAGGGAAGGTTTTTTCCACTGTCTCAGAGTCCTTTTCAGCACTCTGTGGTCCCGTTCTGTGATCCTGTGTGTCCTACCACTTCACAGCCAAGCTGTTCTTGCTCCGAGACGTTCCCACTTCACAATAAGACCTACGGTTGACTAGAGCAGATCTAACAGGGCAGAAATCTGACTTACTTGACTTGTTGGAAAGGTGGCTTCTTATGACAGAGACATTGTGAAAGTCACTGAGCTATTCAGTACAACCCATTCCACTGCCTGTGTCTGTCTATGGAGACTGCATGGCTGTATGCCACATTTTATGCACTTGTTAGAAATGGATGAGGCGGAAATAGCCAAACCCACTAATTAGAAGGGGTGTCCACATACTTTAGTGTTTCATTCTCATTACAAACTATCACCTTGAGGGAAATTTGTCTTTATGTCCGAGACAAATTTCCCTTGGGACAAATAAAGTCATCTTGAATCTTGTGCTAACCGATGCTGTGTGTGTGTGTGTGTGTGTGTGTGTGTGTGTGTGTGTGTGTGTGTGTGTGTGTAAGAATGGTCTGTGATCCAAGCTCAGATATTTTTTATAGCTAAAACCTTGCCTTTTATCCCTTTCTAAAGTAATGTCAGTCTAGGCTGCACATGAGCTGACCTCTGAATTATCTCTAGTCTCCATTCCCAGCATACCAGATGCTCTGAAAATTCTAGAACGTTCTGTTTGCTTGACTTTAAAGCTAACATCTGTGATTTTTCGCCATTAATAAATCATCTTATCCATCTGGACCACAGAGGCAGGTTATATGTACAATACTAACTGGCACCTTTACCATGGTTGGAGACACTTTCTAGTTTCCGTACAACGCTGTTGAAATTTTTTGGTGGAGTCACACCAACTAGTGCAGTGGCATACATGTACATACCGGAAACTACTCCAGTGGCATATAAGATTGAAATGTAATGCCGATGTGGCGATGCTTCATATTCATCAATTTTACAGTACAACAGTGCTCCCATATATCCCAGAAAGTTGAATCAGTTCATCTGAACACAACGTTTTGTGGGAGAAACATTTTATTATGGACTACGTTTACATGATGTTAGAAAAAGTCAACTTATTGTGTTAGTCCGACTAAAACTGGACTTTTGAAATACATGTAAACGTGTTAGTCCGACTGAAATCGTACTAAATCGAATTTCTCAAAGTCAGGCGAACACACCTAGATAATGCGGTTGGGGATCGATTTACTCTGGCATGTATACGCTTCACTCAGCCCTGAACTGGCCTCGGCGATCTGCACATGAGCCATAGTGTCAGTACTGAACCACAGGCTTGGATTCAAAACGCAGACTCAGTCTCAGTTCACAAAAATCAGTCCTTTTAATAAAAATGAGGTCAGTACACAGGTGATCAGATAACAAGGCAAAAGTGTCCAAATCGGCAGGCGAACGGCAAGGTCAAAAAAGGCAAAAACAGGTCAGGAAACTATAGGGCTCAAGAAACTCACACAAGGAAAAAATTCTGGAACGCTGTCACAAGGAACAAGACGAACTGACACAGAAGGAAGGGAACACTAAGACTATATACTCTGGAGGAGGGGAGACAATGAGACACAGGTGCAACACATTAGGGCAGGGCAGGTAATCACACAGGAGGGAGACACATGAGGGCAGGAAGTAAAGGACCTGAAGCGAGACAAGAGGTGAGTATCAAAATGAAAGACAAAGACAAGACAAAGAACACTGAGAGAAACAAAAGATAACTTAAATATCCAGACGGGGCGTGACAGTACCCCCCCCCCCCCCATGGCTGGCTCCAGACGGCCCAGGGTTGCGTGGTTGGGCCTGACGGAAGTCCCGGATGAGGGACGGATCCAGGATGCTGCTGGCTGAGACCCAGGAACGTTCTTCCGGGCCGTATCCCTCCCAGTCAACCAGGTATTGGGAGTCCCGGCCCCGACGCCGGACCGCCAGGAGCTTGCGGACAGTGTAAACATGGCCACCATCGACAAACCGGGGGGGAGGAGGGGGCCTGGAGGCAGGGACCAGAGGGCTTTCTATGGCCGGTTTGATCTGACTCATGTGGAAGGATGGGTGGGCTCTCATGGCTCTGGGGATTTTGAGCTTGACAGCAACTGGGTTAATGACCTTGGAAATAGGGAATAGCCCCACAAACCTTAGAGCGAGTTTCCGGGACTCCACTCTGAGAGGCAGGTCTTTAGTGGATAGCCATACCCTCTGGCCACTCCTGTAAGTGGGGGCAGGGATCCGCTGTTGGTAAGCCGCCTTCTTGTAACGCTTGGAATTACGGAGCAGGGTGCGTCGGGCCCGGGCCCAGGTGTGGCAACAGCGGCGCACCAGAGCCAGCGCAGAGAACACACTGACCTCCTTCTCCAGGGCAGGGAAGAGAGGAGGTTGATATCCATAGGCACACTGAAAGGGGGAGAGACCAGATGAGGAACATGGGAGAGAGTAGTGTGCATACTCAACCCAGGTGAGCTGACTGCTCCATGTGTTGGGGCTCTGGGAGGCGAGGCAACACAGGCTGGTCTCCAGCTCCTGGTTCAGCCGCTCCATCAGACCGTTGGTTTGGGGATGGTGGCCAGATGAGAGGCTGACGGATGCTCCCAGGAGTGAACAGAAAGCCCGCCAGAACTTTGCCACAAACTGCGGGCCCCGGTCAGACACAATGTCCCTGGGGAAGCCACGGAGGCAAAAAACATGATGCAGCATCACCTCGGCTGTCTCCTTGGCCGAGGGCAACTTGGGCAAGGGAACAAAATGAACCGTCTTTGAAAATCTATCCACCACCGTGAGGATGGTGGTGTTACCTTCAGAAGGGGGAAGACCAGTCACAAAGTCCACGGAGATGTCTGACCAGGGCTGATGTGGCACAAGGAGTGGACAAAGCTGGGCGATGGGAGACCTTACTGAGAGCACACACCAGACAGGCTGCCACGTACTCTGTCACCTCCTTCTCCATGACCGGCCACCAGAACCGCTGTCATATGACGAACAAGGTCCTGCGTACTCCAGGGTGACAGGATAACTGGGAAGAGTGGGCCCAGCGGATGACCTGTGAATGCAAGACAGGAGGCACAAACAGCCGGTTCAGCAGGCAGCCGGCCGGAGGTTGACAGTTCACATTGGCCTCGTTGATCCTTCTCTCAATGTCCCACAACACACGAGGGAGGAAGAATGGGAGTAGGATCTTTACAAGAGTTCTCGGAGGGAAACAAACGGGAGAGAGCATCAGGTTTTAAGTTCTTGGAGCCAGGGCGATAAGACAGGGTTAAATGGAACTGGTTGAAAAAGAGAGCCCACCTTGCCTGCAGAGTTGAGCCTCTTGGCCGTCCTCAAGTACTCCAGGTTTTTATTTATTGTCCTTAGCCAATCTCTGAGAGAGAACAGCTCCCACCCCCACATCGGAGGCATCCACCTCCACCACAAACTGCAGGTTGGGGTCAGGCAACATGAGGACAGGAGCTGAGGTGAAGCTGGTCTTCAGTCTCTGGAAAGCGAGCTCAGCCCGGGGGTTCCACTGGAAGCTAAGCTTAGAAGAGGTCAGTGCATGAAGGGGGGCAGCAACAGAACTAAAATTTCTGATGAACTTTCTGTAAAAGTTAGCAAACCCCAGAAATCGTTGAACCTCCTTACGGCTAGTGGGAGTGGGCCAATCCACAACAGCGCTAACCTTTTCTGGGTCCATCCTGACCTCCCCCTCAGACATGATGAAGCCCAGGAAGGACACGGAGGGCGCGTGAAACTCACACTTCTCAGCTTTGACAAAGAGTTGGTGGTGGAGGAGGCGCTGGAGGACCCGCCAGACATGCTGAATATGAGTTTGCTCATCAGGGGAGAAAATTAAGACGTCGTCCGGGTAAACAAAAACAAACTCATTGAGCATATCCCGGAGGACGTCGTTCACCAGGGCCTGAAAGACAGCTGGGGCATTGGTAAGTCCAAACGGCATGACCAGGTACTCATAATGACCACTGGGAGTGTTAAATGCTGTCTTCCATTCATCCCCCTCCCTTATTCTTACTAGGTGATAAGCATTCCTTAAGTCTAGTTTCATGAAAACCTTAGTACCATTTAGTAGTTCAAAATTCAATTCAATTTTATTGTCATTAAAAGCAATGTGCAGGCACATGTTAAAAATGAAATGAGGGCTGTGGCTTCACCAAGCAGTGCATGACAGACAGACAAACACAGCAAACACAATCTAAGATATACACACATGAAGACCAAAAGCTAAAAATAAGTTAAAAGAGAGCTGGAGTACAAAATATTTAAAAATATCTACAGACATTCAGTGGGTAGCCAGGTTCAGGTGGGCAACAGTTTGTGGAAAGAGGCTGTTTTAGAGCCTGGTAGTGCAGGCTCTGAGGCTCCTGTAGCACCTCCCAGAGTGCAGGGGGGAGAACAGTCCATGGTTGGGGTGGGTGGGATCTCTGCTGATGCTCAGACCCCTTCGAAGGCAGCGTTTGTGATAAATGTCTTTTATGGCTGGGAGCTGGGTACCAGTGATATGCTGGGCCGCCTTGACGATCCACTGCAGAGCTTTCTGGTCTACTGAGGTGCAGTTGCCGTACCACACTGAGATGCAGATGGTCAGGATGCTCTCTATGGTGCAGTGGTAGAAGTTGGTGAAAATTTTGGGGGGTAGACGGGCGCTCCTCAGCCTCCTCAGGAAATGCAGGCATTGTTGGGCCTTTTTCACAAGGGCCTGGGTGTTTAATGTCCACGAAAGGTCCTCGCTGATGTGGACTCCAAGGAATTTAAAGCTGGAAACACGCTCCACTTCCACCCCATTGATTTGTATGGGGGAATGGCTGCAGCTTCTAGACCTCCTGAAGTCCACAATCAGCTCCTTTGTCTTCTGCACATTAAGGGCAAGATTGTTGGTAGTACACCATGATGTGAGGTGCTCAATCTCGTCTCTGTAGGCCATCTCGTCATTGTTGGTGATACGGCCAATGGCTGTGGTGTCATCTGCAAACTTAACTATAACATTTGAAGGGTGAGTTGGCAGGCAGGAGTGGTCGTAACTTAACTATCCAGACGGGGAGTGACACATAGGTCCCGTGATGGTCTTTCATCCAATAGCAACCAGCTAATAGGGGGCATATCGCCACCTACTGTACCGGGCTTGGACATACTTCCGTTGATAAATTGATTCTCCCCTGGTTCTTGTATACTGGCACAACGACAGTAGTCCAATTACATGGCCTAATCGAGCTATAACCGTAGCTCGACTTAACTGTGCATGTAAACGCAGTCACTCATCTAAGTGACCTCTTCAGTTTAATTGACTGCAGGTATCGCCAAACCTTATAAACAACACAGTTGCATAACGACCAAAACCAACAATCAGTTTCATATGCAAATTACTGTGACCATTACCTAGAGTTACAATTGCCATGTGTACTATTCAGAGGATTGGGGATTAGTTGCAATCACAACATTCTAAGATGGTGGCAGATCTACTCTTAGGCTGCCCCGTTGGGTTCAGGGATAGTCACTCCCTCTTCACATAGATGGCCTCTTTGACTCTCCGTTCAAACCAGCGTTACTCCCTATCAAGGATGTGCACATCCTCATCCGTGACAGAGTGGCCACTGGTCTGTAGATGGGTGTAGACTGAGGAGTCCTGGCCTGACGTGTTAGCTCTCCTGTGTTGTGCCATCCTCTTGGCCAGCATCTGTTTGGTTTCCCTAATGTACAAGTCATGGCAATCCTCCTGGCACTTAACAACATACGCTATATTGCTCTGTTTGTGCTGGGGGACCCGATCCTTGGGGTGGACAAATTTCTGGCACAGGGTATTTTTGGGTTTGAAAGCAATCAAGATGTGGTGTTTGGAAAATATGCATCTCAACTGTTCCAATACTCCCCCCAGCTTGGTGGTACAGCACCCTGATGACTCCTAGTTTGTGCTCCAGTGGATGATGAGAGTCAAACCTTAAGTACTGATCAGTATGTGTTGGTTTACGGTAAACATCATCAAATGTCCCCCATCACCAACCGCAATTTCCGTCAAGGAAGGCTAACCTGTCATTTTTCACATCCTACCTGATGAACTTGATGTGGCTGTCCACAGAGTTAATGTGGTTGGTAAAATGTGGTACATCCTGAGATTTAATTTTAACCCAGGTGTCGTCCACAAATCTGAACCAATGGCTAGGTGGTGTCCTTGGATAGAGCATCAGAGCCCTCTTTTCCACTTCTTCCATATACAAGATGGCCACAACAGGTGAAATGGAAGGAACCCATAGCACACCCATGCCTCTGCCTATAGTACTGCTCCCTGTATGTGAAGTATGTGGACTGAAGACACAGCTTTAGGAGCAGACACACTTGGTCAGTGGTCCTATTGCTAATGGTGGGGTCATTTTGTAATGACCCCACTACCTCCACTACCTTGACTACCTCCACTGCTTCATCAACAGGAATGCACATGAAGAAAGATGTAACATCATGAGTGACCATTGTTTCATCCTCTCCATAATGATGTCCCTCACCTTATCTACAAAATCCATAGTGTTCTGAATGTGATGTTCATTACTGCCTACCAATGGGTTAAGAATAGATGCCAGAAACTTAGAGATGTTATAGGTCACTGAACTAATCATTCAAACAATAGGCCATAAAGGCATATCCTGTTTGTGTATCTTAGGTAACCCATACAGACTAGGTGTAGATTCCCCAAGGTATAATCTCATCTCATCATCGGTCGCTTCTCCGGGGTTGGGTCGCAGTGGCAGCAAGCTAAATAAGGCACTCCAGATGTCCCTCTCCCCAGCAACACCCTCCAGCTCATCCCGGGGGATCCCAAGATGTTCCCAGGCCAGATTGGACATGTAGTCCCTCCAGCGAGTTCTGGGTCTACCCCGGGGTCTCCTCCCAGTTGGACTTGCCTGGAAAACTTCCTAAGGAAGGCACCCAGGAGGCATCCTAATCAGATGCCTGAACCACCTCAACTGGCTCCTTTCGACATGAAGGAGCAGCGGCTCTACTCCGAGCTCCCTCTGGATGTCTGAGCTCCTCATCCGATCTCTATAAGACTGAGCCCAGACACCCTACAGAGGAAACTAATTTCCGCCACTTGTATCCGTGATCGCACCCTTTCGGTCACTACCCAAAGCTCATGACCATAGGTAAGGGTTGGAACGAAGATTGACTGGTAAATTGAGAGCTTTGCCTTCCTGCTCAGCTCCCTCTTCACCACAATGGTCCAGTACAACACCCGCACTACTGCTAATGCTGCACCAATCCGCCTGTCAATCTCCTGCTCCATCCTACCCTCACTCGTGAACAAGACCCTGACATACTTGAACTCCTTCACTTGAGGCAACAACTCAACCCCAACCCGAAGGGAGCAATCCACCCTTTTCTGGTAGAGAACCATGGCCTCAGACTTGGAGGTGTTGACTCTCATCTTGGCCATTTCACACTCAGCTGCAAACCGCCCCAGTGTGCTGGAGGTCGTGTTCTGACGAAGCCAACAAAACCACATTATCTACAAAGAGCAGAGATGCAAGTCTGAGGTTCCCAAAACGGACACACTCCTTACCTTGGCTAGATATAATCCCTGGGTATAGTCTGTGGTACAAAATACTGTCAGTAGCATTTCCCTGCTCTAACAGCTTCAGACACCACTGCCTGGATCTCAGATCAGGGGTTCATAAGTATTTATGTAGCTAAGTAATGTCATAACTTTCTCTTGATAGTCTGTCTGGTTTAATACAACAGTGCATCTGCTTTTGTCTGCTGGAAGGATGATGATTTCATTGTACTTAATGAGAGTCGTAGGAGCATTCCCCTCATCTCTACTGATGTTGGACGGCTATGTCCTCGCATTGCTGAGGCAGGCTGAAACTGTCATCTGCAGTTGCTCCTTTCCAGGTTTGTGATGTTTTTACAGATTGCTGATTCCGTGGCTGTGATCAGTTCCACTAGTGGGACTTGCCTCGCTATGACAGCAAAATTCAGCCCCTTAGCAAGGATGTCTTTCTCCACCTGGGTGAGCTGTCTGTCAGACAGATTCTTCACCCAGTTGTTTTGTCCATGTGTGTCTGGTGTCCGTCTCTCTGTCTGCTGTTGAGGGTGCCGTCCATTGTCTGCCGATGTCTCTGGCATGGAGAAAGTAGGTCAAACTTCTTTTGCTGCCTAGTTTCCAACTTTCCATGTTGAGCTAGATGAGCCTTATCCGTGAACTCAATTGCATGTTGTAAAGTGGTCTCATCTAGATGCGACACGAGTCTCTGCTGGATCTGCTCTTCTTTAGCTTTCAAAAAAATCGATGGTAAAATTAGTTTGTCTCCCCCGTTCGTTCAAAGCGCTGTGCTTTCTGGAGGATCTGGTTAGCTCGGTGACTCTTGACAGATGATTCCATTTGCAGGCTCTTAGGTGTAATCCTGCTCATCTGCACCTGACGCTGAATCTCAGGTGGTTCCTGTAGTCCCTTAGATGAGTGATGAAGCGTTTCTCCCATTGTACGTTGTGTCCATGTGGCGGGGAGAAGAACTGATGACTATAGTATGCTGGAAAGTTATGTCTACTACTATAGAAGTTATGACCATATGCTAGCTGTTTGACAATGCCACTCTAACACACAGGGGTGAGAGACCCTCAAATACATCAAATAATTTAAAGCTGGGTTCCTTACACACGTCCTGTCCAACTAAAGGAACCTAGACAGAGGCTGTGGTATCAAAAATGTAAGACAATGTTTATTTGCTTACAGTTGTTTTTAAAATGACAGAGATTTTCCCATATGGACACAATCAGAAAAATAACAAACACTAAGGCGGGGGCGGGGCATGTGACTGTGGGCCTATTGGCTTGGAGGACTTAGCTTGGTGAGCTCCTAACCTGAGGCCTAGGCTACCTCAGAGCAAGTGTTACAATAAATAAGAAATATCGCTCAGTATAAGATCGGTGAGTTCATAACCTCAGGCATAGTACATCACAGCAAACATTAGAATAAGTGCAAGGCAAACATATCATGTTCGGTATAGTACATCACAGCAAACATTAGAATATCACACCAAATATCAAATATCATGCTGTCTGTTCATAGAATCAATAGACACACTCACTGCAACCAGTAGCACACTTCTCCTATGGATAACAAGCCAGGGATAAGGCTCAGGCAAGCAGTTGCTCCAAATTAACCCATGCAGACCCCCACACATGCAAACAAACAAAACAAGACAAGGCACAAAGGCAAAGCTAATTGGGAATAATAAGGTTGGGAAAAACAGTGGCAGTCGCTGGACACTACCCAGAGCTGCTGGGTTCGTAACCCGTCTTCATTGATGCATTCATGCATTCAATCATGCTCGGAGACAGTCGCGAGGGCTGTTGGGTTGGTAACCCAGCTTCTCTAGCCCCTGCCTACCGTCCAGGCAAACCAAGGTGGCCGGCACTGGACAACACTGGGCTACCGCCTGCAACACGGGTCGGCTTGTCTCCTGCAATGTTAGCACTGAGTTAGTTAGCAAACGCTAGCTTGAACTATCATGGGTCTTGATAAAGGAAGTGGCCTGTCATGAATGGGCTACCTCAAGGCTCCTGGGCCCTAAAGCTACCCGGCTACATCCAGATGAACTGATTCAACTTTCCGGGACTTCCTTACCTGGATTATTGAGCATGCCTCAATATGTGTTCCCATATAGTGTAATGTAGATTGTAATACATTAGATTGTCTGTGTAAGCTTTGGTTCAAGGGTCACATTTCTACAAGGGTGGGGAGTGTTTACTGCTGAGAAGACAACACGGGAGGGACAATGGCTGGTACACCTTTTTTGTAGTCCGAGAAAACAGGTTGCAAGGTTTTAAAGCTGCCACTTACATCAAATTATACTGGAATATTGTTCTGTTGCAATATCGATTGCCTTTACAGCAGATTTGCCACATCCTCATTACGTTTGAAACAGATTAAGTAATGACTTATTAACGGAGAAAAATCAGATTTCAGCTTTGATGTTCTCACAAACTTGTGGGCTGGCACAAAAAAATTGCAGTTTCTAATTCCAAATAAGCCTTTCCAAGGACAGTTACATCCATACTCCCCCAAAATGCTGACCAACACAGACGTGAGAATCCTTCAAAACTCTCCGTTCCTATCCTCTCCCTTTTCTTTCTCCTCCTCTCATCCATTAAGTGCTATTTTTGCTGGATGTATATGACACCTGGTTGTCTATACATATGCCCGGCTTTAGAGATGAAGTCAAGTCAGAAATAAACTACCGGAACTTTTGCCGGCTAGATGCCAGCTGTAATGACTAATCACTTTCTTTCCACAACTATGCTTCCATCCTTATCCCTGGAAGGCAGAGTCTATATAGCATCACAGTAATCTACTGGCTTAAGAGGTGGACATTAATACTGCCCTTTCTCAATTATAATGTTCACACTCAATTAGCAATCTGGTTACACACACACACACACACACACACACACACACACACACACACACACACACACACACACACACACACACACACACACCTTCTCTTACTTCTATCTTTGTGAGAACCCTTCATTTCGTACATTCATTCTCTGGTCTTTAACCTTAACTTTAATGATTTGAACTACATGCCTAAGGGCCCTGACACATCAATTGTCGGCCAGCGTCGGGCTGTCGGTGAGTGTCTGTGACCATAGTTTTTGCGGTGTGGCCCGCACCGTTGGTGCTAGTCGGACCCTTTGGCAGCTTATCGGCCGATTCAGCATGTTGAATCAGCGGAGCCCATCAGTGAGAGAAATCACTCTGATTGGCTGTTCAGCTTAGCGAATCAGTGCAGAATGTACATGTTAGTTGGCCGTGGGCTGTAGTCAAGTGCAGTGTGTTCAAGTGCTACTTTTTGGCCCAGATGGCAGGGGATGTGAGGCGACGCAACAGTTGGCCTTCGTTGCCGCTTGTCGGTTTGGTGTGTCTGGTCCCTAACCTTAAGCCTTACCCTAACCTTAATCTAAACGAAATTTAACCTTGACCCTAAACCCAATCCCCAAAACAGACCCTTAAAGTAGTGAGCAATAGCCAAAATGTCCTCACTCTGCAAATGATGATGGTTAAAAACTGAACTGAAATTGGTCCTCACCAAGATAGAAGTACGAGATTACAAGCACCACACACACACACACACACACACACACAAACGTCCCCCCATTCATTAAAAGGACATGCAAAAACTCATGTTTGAGTAAGACATCACACTTCATGTTCCTAACTATAATAAGAGTTGGGGAGGAAAGTTTGGATTTTTTTTTTAAATATACCATGCTCAATAATCCAGGTAAGAAAATCAAAGATGGTTGAATCAGTTCAACTGGATACAACGTTTACTGACAGATACATTTCATCACTCATCTAAGTGACCTCTTCAGTCTAAACTGACTGTAGGTATCCCCACCCTTATAAACAATACAGCTGCATAACGACCGAAACCAACGATCAGTTTCATATATGCAAATATGGGTGTGACCATTAACTAGAGTTTCAATGGCCATGTGCACAATTCACAGAGGATGAGGGGATCTTTGCACATTTTTATTTTTTATGTTTGTTCTTATCTACTGTAAAGCATCGTTGGGTTCCTTGTAAGGCGCTATACAAAACTAAGCTGTTGTTGATGTTGTTGTAAGATGGTGACAGATGTACTCTTAGCCCCCCTCCCTTGGTTCAGGGATGGTCGTTCCCCCTCCACATAGATGGCCTCTTTGACTCCCCGTTCAAACCAGCGTTCCTCCCTATCAAGGGTGTGCACAACCTCATCCTTGAAAGAGTGGCCACTGGCCTGTAGATGGGTGTAGACTGTGGAGTCCTGGCCTGACGTGTTAGCTTTTCTGTGTAGTGCCATCCTCTTGGCCAGCGTCTGTTTAGTTTCCCCAATGTACAGGTCACGGCAATCCTGGCACTTAACAGCGTACACTATATTGCTCTGTTTGTGCCGGGAAACCTGATTCTAGGGGTGGACCAACGTCTGGCGAAGCATGTTTTGGGGTTTGAAAGCAATCAAGGCGTGGTGTCTGGGAAATATGCGTCTCAACTGTTCCAACACTACCACCACACACATTGTCAGCTCGGTGCTACAAGCGTCCTGATGACCTAGTTTGTGCTCCAGTGGATGATGAGAGTCAGACCTTAAGTACTGATCAGTATGTGTTGGTTTTACGGTAAACATCAACAATATGTCCCCATCACCGTTATTGTTTCTGATGACCATATTGTTATTTCTCTGGGGATTATTTTATTTCCGACTGCTTCTAAGGCTAGGGAAATATACAATATAATGTACAAAATACGGCAGCGGGCTTACAACCGCACATTTAAGACAAACTCAAATTTTAAAAAAAACAACACATTATTTTAATCTCATGCTAACACACTCGTAATAGCAAGTATTCAATTATCAGGAAAACGATACTCACGTCATCCAAAGGAGTTGAATCAAGTGCAACTGGACTTGGTATATATCCGTGAAGACGTTTCGCCTCTCATCCAAGAGGCTTCCTCAGTTCGTGCCTTTCTGACTAGACCAAGCTAGTCTGACTGGCGACTCACGTTTCGACTCGCGTCGAAAGGATTCCTGTCACAAAGTCCTTGTTTTGAGTTCCAGTTTCAGGCGAAAACAACTCTCACAATGAACTCTGGGGTAAATAAAACAGACGTTTCTCTGCTTTAAAACTACCCAAGTTACAGTCAGCACGGAAAATGTTAACAGCTGCAGCTAGCTAACTAGCTAGCGGGCGCGGGAAACCACCTCTTTTGTTACAGCCCGCCAACTCCGCAGCTTCCATAGAAAGTCTGCATATTAACAAACCGTCGACTTAAAATACAGCTCCATATATTGATAATTATTTACAAAAACTTATTTTAGTCAGATGTTAATAATCCACGGCGTATTTACCGATTATTTCCAAGGTGCCCGATCACACAGCCGTTGAGAGTTACGACACTGACTGATCTCGCCGCCAAGCGATCACGTGGTTCATGTACACGTCAGTTCCAAACAATCCCCGCGCCGTCAAGTTCTCCTATGGGACAGAAAGCAGCGAGTGCGATATTAAATACTAAAATATGAAAAATTAAACCATTTCTCTGTACTTTTAACTGCTTTTACATTTATTGCATATACTTTAATGTTAATTTGATATGTGGAGTGGCGGAGTGACAACTTAATAAGTTACTTTTATTTTAACCATCAATCAACCTCTCGTTACATTCCTGTTGATAATATCAACAGTTATAGACATACGCTACCCATCAGCTATGTTACTGGGTTCGATCTACTTGCACTGTACATCACTTACCTGCATTGTCAAAGACCTGTCAAACATTTGATGTTGGAACGTATTAGCAAGTGGGTATTCAGTGTGTTGGTGTCCAGTTTTTTGACGAAACAAAGGTGGTAACCCTAGCTCCACCACACATCCCTGATATTATTCTGACATGATCCCTGACTTTCACATACAATGTAAGCATGCATAATGACGAATAAAAATCAATGAATACCGATAACTGCTCACTGTAAATAAGCAAGTTTGATCAGCAGTGCAAAAAATACAAGGCAACAAACTGGATTCAAGAAAACAATCGTAATATGTTACAGCCTGGCTGGTGAGTCTGCAACATAAAACGAAGGCTAACACAAACTTAGGTTTCCAATAAATAGAAGAATTTATTTAATGGTATGGCAATGTAAGCATGATGACAAGGCAAAATCGAGTGTGAGTATGGTAAGGGTAGGTCTCCATGTACTGGGCACACCTTACCAGGTGTGACTAAGTAATAATTCCCCCCTGTTACCACAATAGCCTAAAGAATAAAAGAGGGATACTGTGGGGGGATGAAACTGTAAAAGAGCAATACAAATCCGCTTCACTACGGGCACACCAGGCTACAAAACAACACAGTAAATGCAAATTCCTCTACCGTGTATATGTAAGGAGGATGCAGCACATTAAGCTGGAGCCAGGAGTACTGGGGAGGTGTTTGAGATGATGAAGCTGGGTTCTCAACACCTCCATCTCCTTCATGGGGACCTGAAACAAAACACAAAAAGACCTCCTGCTGCCACTCCAGCCATACTCCACATCCTTCTGGTCCTCTGCATCCTGGGCCCTACGTAAACAGAGTACAGACAGAGGAGAATGGAGAGAGCAAACACTCAGTGCATCTACACTGGGACAACACATTCACAGATATGCTCCACATCTAGTCATTGCCACAAACCAAAGTAAGACGTGCAGAGGGGCACCACATCTCTCATGATGCTGGATCTTAGTACTCAGCGTAGCGAGGCCTAGCAAAAAAAGAAAGGGTGCATGTCAAACACACAAAGTTGTAAAGAACACTCCAGCACCACTGAGAGTTACACACAAGTCATAACCACCTGGAAAGACACACACTAAATCACTAGTAATAATGGTGGAAACACACAGAGCTGCTCACTGCAAACCAAGGTACCCGAGTTCCCACACACGGCACACAACTGATAGCCAATCACTCAGTGCGGATCTCAGGGGAGACTCTTAACTCTCAACAGCAGCTCTGATGCAGGGGAACACTAGCACATCACTCACACTGCAATTCTCATTGGATCTAACACAGTCACTCTCAAACAGCCTATGCTCACAAACCTCACACTTGTCACACACACACAAATGCCCACAATGAGCCCCTGGATAATTTAAGAAATAAGAGCACTATCTACAATATTCTGTACAATGGACATGTCAGGCAAAAGAGGAGAATCTCTTTAAAAAAAAAAAGTCCACCTGAATAATACACAGTGACCATGGCAACCTTTCTCAACACATGCAGTGCTCACCACAAATTAATTAGGAAAAAGATGGCAATGTGTTCCGGAAAGAACACATTCTCGGTTTACCTCCTACCTTCTCCTGCTGTTGTCATGTGGTGTGTTTACCTGGCCTGCACCGATATTGGAAAAACCTCGAAAGGGGAAATTTACTGAGAGCGCAGAGTTCACGAGTTCTGTACACGAGTGGGCATGTCCTGCTCACGAGTTCCACTTCAAGGCAACTTAAAACTAGGCTAGCGAGCTAACAAATTAATAACAGGGTTAGCCAAATATAGTGACATTAATTTTATTCCAGTGTGACAATGGTAGCAGTACAGCCAACTGCCATCACAGACCCGTTGATAACCAGAACACTGTAATATATAATGTTCCCCAATGGAAATAACTGAATATATTATATATAGTGTAGGGGTTTCCTCATAGTTTGTCGAAAACTAGCGAGCTAACTAGCAAGTATCAGATAGCCAAAGTCCTACTTGTCCATACATGTTATTCATTTATTTATTTATTCAGGTTAACAACCTGTCATCATAAACCTACGTTAACCTTCCTTCCTTGATGTATTAAAACCTGATTTGACAGAAATTCGTCAGATATGCTAGCCCGGTAGCTGACCTAGTTCGGTCATTACGTTAACGATAATTAAGTTAAAATACTGAACAGCTAATGTTGAGCACTTATAAAAAATAACAGTATCGTTGCGAATTCGGGGGACAACGCAACCGCAAGAAGCTGCCGCGGCCGGGACGCGAACCCGTATAGCCCGCACCGCAGGAGGCATCGCTAACCGCTCGACTAAAGGGTCAGTCCCGCCAGCCAGCGGCCAGCGGCCAGCGTGTCTTCTTATCCATGCACGTTACAGTATTTACCATACTAATGACAGGTAATGTAGTAAATGGAGTGGATTATCAAAAAACATACCTCCTAACTTATGAACTTGCCGCTGAAATGGCTTGATACGCGACGGAAAGCAATTCTGTAAATATCAGTTAGTAACTATTCACGGTCCCCATCACCCAGGAACCGGCCGGAAAAGTCTCCGCCATTTATTTTTTTTTACAACGGGAGCCGTCACATTAACCACATACGTACATCCGGCTCGCTAACCTTACAATTTTCCAGACCGTGCCATCTAGTGGACAAAACTGGTAACTGGTAGTTACGGATTTATTCCAGCAACTTTTTAACATGTTTTTTGAACTAAAACAACCCTTGCTTTTTAGCTTATCCTGCGGGGCATATATTTTATTTTACCCCCTGGCTACATATAGGTAGGTTTTACTTTCCCAGTCATCAACCTTTTCTTCATGTTGGACGACACGCAGGTTCATTTTACCATCTAAAAAAACAAAATGTATGTGTAGTTGCATCTTAGTTGATAATCTTTGCATGTAATTTATTTTCAGCAAGTCTCTCAGTTAAACTATTATTGTCCATGGGAAGCAGTTCCATGCTTATTGGTGACGTATTTATAAAGATCACTACAGTATTTTCAAATCATAGCTGCTCGGCATCGGTCATGAATATCCAAGTGAAGCCCCCCCCCCCGCAGCAATGACACGCTTGGGAAAAGGAGGAAGTTCGCACACAGCATTCTGGGTAATGGAATATTCGAGGTTTATGGTGACCAACGGCTGTTTGGGAATAAAAGACAGTGTTGCTGCAGCTCTGCTGCATCAATTTTGATAATCAAAAATGACATGTGGGTTTGTGAGTTTGAGAAAGTTGCAGACCAACAGAGAGAGAGTGTCTCCATGCTACAAACCACCATTACTCATCCATTCTCCTCTTTATATGATGCAGCAGAGAGACTCTCGTTGCAGATGCAGATTGTGATACCAGCAGGACAACCGAAGTTGCTTTTACTATGTTTATTGGTATCGTGACTGAGCAGGAACCCATTGCAGGTCCCTTCTTACATCGAAACCCCATCCTTTGCCTGGGAATCACCATCCTATCAGATAGCGTCAATTATTCAAATAAGTGAATGAATACAGAATTTCATTTGGTGATATATAAAAATTATAGATCCGGTTTCCTCCCACAGTCCAAACACATGTAGGTCAGGTGAATCGGCGGCACTAAATTGTCCCTAGGTGTGTGTGTGTGTGTGAGAGAGAGAGAGAGAGAGAGAGAGAGAGAGAGAGAGAGAGAGAGAGCCCTAGTCTGGCGGCCTGTCCAGGGTGTCTCCCCGCCTGCCGCCCAGTGACTGCTGGGATAGGCTCCAGCACCCCCGAGAGCAGGATAAGCGGTTTGGATAATGGATGGATGGATGGACGGATCATAAAAGTTAAAGGTACAATCTGTAATGGCTATACGGAGTACTGTGACCACACGAGCTGACAACAAGAAACATGACGTGTCACTATCATTTCAACTTTGTGTATCTGTTTGAGACGGGGACAACTGAAAACTTCAAACGGAAATGAAAGCGATGTGGCATTGTCTGTCTTCTTCTTTTTTCTCATAATAAAGCGAATAGCATTTACAAAGTCTGACCAAAACAACAGCAGAAATGGGCCGAGTAAATCATTGTTTGTCATCTGTACACAACGGACAGTTTTGTATGACTGCCGCGGCTTCACTTTCTTTTTCCTGTTAAAGATTTTTTCCATCTGGCCGTTTCATCCATCTCAATTTAAACTTCTGATGGATACCTCGGCCCTCATACCACTCTCCCGCTAAAGCACAGAAGAAAAACAAGTTATCGAGGGCAGCGTATCAGGTAATTTCAACCTCAGAGTGGAAAACTTGTTGAAAGGTTCTTGGTATTGGAGGAAGCGGAAGAGTCTATTTTTTCTGACCGCTGTCCTGAGATGACTTCAGGTACCCATATGTTCACCAGGTCTTGCAGGAATGTTAGCGGCTGGTTCATCGACGTCGCTAGGTGTTCATGGAGTGCTGTTAGCTTCTTCAGCCATCGGCCCATCTATTATCCAAGAAGCTTATCCCAGCTGGGGTCACGGGATGATGGAGCCTATCCCAGCAGTCATTGGGCGGCAGGCGGGGAGACACCCTGGCCAGGCCGCCAGGCCATCACAGGGCCGACACACACACACACATTCACACCTAGGGACAATTTAGTACGGCCGATTCACCTGACCTACATGTCTTTGGACTGTGGGAGGAAACTGGACTACCCGGAGGAAACCCACGTGGACACGGGGAGAACATGCAAACTCCACACAGAGGACGGCCCCCAAGGTTGGACAACCCCGGGGTTCGAACCCAGAACCTTCTCTTCTGGCTCGCCGAAGGATTCTTTTATTCTGAAAATCTCCCTCATCACCACCACACTCTGGGTGGTTAAATGTCTTAATTAACCTCAGAAACACTTAAATATACTTTGAGGGGATCAACAGGACGATTTTACTCCGAACGGCAGCCTTTCATTTCCTGTTTCGCAAACCTTCTCCAGCCAGTAGGTGCGAATCATGTCATGCATGGCCTGGTGCAGCGCAGGTCTTAATGCTCGAGACCCATCCTGGTTCCTGTTCTGGGATATTGCTGCGGTCTGCTCTTAGGTCTACCAGTCACTGGGCACACACCCAAGCACGCATATGCGTGCACCCCCCCCCCCCCCCCAGAATAATATCCTTTCCGAGCCAGAGATTTCGAGCGGATTTCATTAATTCAGTTTGTTTGAAACTTAACGGTGATCGTTGACATATTTTAACCATTTCAACGCAATTCTTAAGGGGCTTCCCTCATCACCTGACGGGTTTTGTCAGGACTGCAAATCCTCTCTTCCCCTTGAAAGCCCCACATTGTCAGCAGGTTCTCAGCGAGACGTTTGCAATCGACCGAAGGTTGAATCAGTTCATCCGGACACAACGTTTATCGAGAGAAACGTTTCATCACTCCTCTAAGTGACCTCTTCAGTCTCCCGACGGCTCCTTGAGCGTTTTTATATCTTCTATATGCTCCGTCGGAAACTTCTGCATCAGTGCAGTTTGCATTTCATAATTTTACTGATATATTACTTTATACTGTCATTACAGTACAGTTACTAGTGAGAAGATGTATCCATCTAGCCATCTATCTATTTATCTATCTATCTAGGCATCTATCTCTCGTTCTAGATCATGTCTTTTTGCTAATTATTCTCCCTGACAGACAATAACAGAGTATATACTGATCAGCCGAAACATTAAACCACCTGCCTAATATTGTGTAGGTCCCCCTCTTGCCTCCAGAACAGCTCTGGCCCATCGAGGCACGGCCTCCACAAGAGCTCTGAAGGTGTCCTCTGGTATCTGGCACCAAGACGTTAGCAGCACATCCTTTATGTCTTGTAAGCTGTTTTTTTTTCTCGGACCCCCCCCCCCTTTTTTCCCTACCCAATTGTACCCATCCAAATACCCCACTCTCTTGAGCACCCTTTGCCGATCCGGGGAGGGCTGCAGACCACCACATGCCTCTTCTGTTATATGTGGAGTCGCCAGCCCCTTCTTTTCACTTGACAGTGAGGAGTTTCGCCAGGGGGACATAGCACGTGGGAGGAGCACGCTATTCCCCCAGTCCCCCCCCCCCCAAACAGGCGCCCGACTGACCAAAGGAGGCGCTGTTGCAGCGACCAGGATACATACCCACATCTGGCTTCCCACCTGCAGACATGGCCAATTGTGTCTGTAGGGACGCCTGACCAAGCCGGCGGCAACACGGGGATTCGAACCAGAGATCCCCATGTTGGTAGGCAATGGAATAGACTGCTACTCCACCCGGACACCCCTTATGGTCCCCGGGTGCTGCACAGCGGCTGCCCACTGCTCCTTGCAGCACAGCTAGGATGGGTTAAATACAGAGCATACTTTCCCTACGGGGATCAATAGAGTATATCAAAATCAAAACAGCCTGTAAATTGTGAGGCGGGGCCTCCGTAGATCGGACTTGTTTCTCCGGCACATCTCCCAGATGCTCAATCGGATGGAGAGCTGGGGAATTTGGCTGTCCTTGAACACTTTATCATGTTCCTCAAACCGTTCTGAGCAATTTTTGCAGTGTAGCAAGGCACATTATCCTGCTGGAGGAGGCCACTGCCATCACGGAACATCATTGCCATGAAGGGGTAAACCTGGTCTGCAGCAATGTTTAGGTAGGTGGTACGTGTCAAAGTAACATCAACATGAATGGCAGGACCCAAGGTTTCCCAGCAGAGCATTGCCCAGAGCATCACACTGGTTGGCCTTCTTCCTGTCGTGCATCCTGGTGCCATCTCTTCCCCAGGTAAATGATAACACACGCACCCAAGTGTCCACGTGATGTAAACGAAAACGTGATTCATCAGACCAGGCCACCTTCTTCCACTGCTCCGTGGTCCAGTTCTGATGCTCAAGTGCCCAATGTAAGCACTTTCGGAGGTGGACAGGGGTCATCATGGGCACTCGGACCGGTCTGCAGCTACACAGCCCCATAAGCAGCAAGTTGTGATGCACTGTGTGTTCTGACACCTGTCTATCATAGTCAGCATTAACTTCTTCAGAAATCTGAGCTACGGCGGCTCTTCCGTGGGATCGGACCAGACGGGCCAGCCTTCACACCCCATGCGCATCAGTGAGCCTTGGGCGCCCATGACCCTGTCACTGGTTCACCGGTTGCCCTTCTTTGGACTACTTTTTGTGGGTACTGACCACTGTATACAGGGAGCACCCCACAAGACCTGCCGTTTTGGAGATGCTCAGACCCAATCGTCTAGTCACTCAGACTAGACAACAATCTCCCCTCCAACCTACAGACACGTCCATCCTTTCATTATCCAAACCGCGTATCCTGCTCCCAGGGTTGTGGGGATGCTGGAGCCTATCCCAGCAGTCACTGGGCGGCAGGTGGGGAGGGAGACACCCTGGGCAGGCCCCCAGGCCATCACAGGGCGTATAGACATATCTTCAAAATAAAAAAAAAATGAACACTTTTGACCCCAGTTTGAAGTCAGCTGAATAACTTTCAGCCCAAAAACAAAAACAACAATTTTGGCAAAAATACCCAATTATAACTTTTTTTTTGGTGACCCTGATCATGACTTTGACCCAGCATTGTCCATAATTTAATGGTATCCTCCTCAGGGTGCATCTTATTATCCGCCATTTTTGTTTCACTGGAGCCAATTGTTTTTCTGTAATGTTACGAACACACAAACGCATTGACAGGGGGGGGGGGGCAAACAAGGGTCCCAATCCAAAATGCCTCAATGTCCTTCTTTAAATAAATCCTAAAAAATGTAAGAAGTCGTGCTCATTGCCAAGCCACCGGTGCAGTGGAGACACATGGAGCAGAGTAAAGGAAAGAAGCAGGAACCACCGGATGAAGACGATTGGACAGCCTTATTTTGCCCATTGAGTTCACCAGCCGTTGCTATATCTGAATAGGTTATAAAGCAAAGAAAGGGTTCGAGGAAAATATTCTGAATTTCAGGATATTAGCTGAATAGCTCCCGCTTTGAACAAGCTTTGCGTGAGAACTTGCAAATGAAATCCAATTTGCCATCCTCTGGCGAACAAGGTGACCTTGCAGGATCAGTAGCCGCAGCTGAATACATCAAGCTGTTTATTTTGACCAAAACACAGACATATAGGTTCACCTGCATGCTTTTGTGTGCATCAGCATGTGCAAACTGGGCAATAAACAGCAAAGTGGAATAACCCTGTATGTCTAATTAGCAATTATGTAATTCAATTATTCAAATCATGCCTGATTTGCAGGAGACTGGTCCTGCAAAAAATAGAGGGCAAAAAATAGTGTGTGTGTGTGTGTACTTGGTTTTTGTGTTCTCACCCAGGTGCAGCCTGTAACCCCTGGTCAAATTGCTTTTCAATCCATCTAGGAAGGGTGACCGACAAGAAACTTGAAGGTAAATATAATATCCTGTCCGACATCCAATTGCAAAGGCTCCCCTCCCTGTACCACTTTGGGCTTCACCCTCATTAATTCAGCAATTTTATTTAATAGAGGGACTGTAATAAAAAGAGAAATGGCATGGTGAAAAGAGATTACAGTGGGCATTGTCTCTGTCCCCTGGACCCGGAAAAAATAAAATAAAATAAAGGGCAAACAGGAGTTTCAATAGGTAACAGGATTCTTTCTGCCCAGCCGGTTGTAAGGCAGCAAAGCAGAGTCAGAGGGAGGATGTCGAGCCATTAATTTTATTGAAGCCCATCAAATAGGGGAGCAGGAGGATCAGGGGTGGTAGGACTACCAGGGTTTAAGGCCACACATGAAGCAAGCGGGAAACAAAAAGGGATTACACAGCAACTAAAACACAACCGTATTCTAAGGATTTCCATCCATCCATCCATTATCCAAGCCGTTTATCCGAATTCAGGTCACGGGGATGCTGGAGCCTATCCCAGCGGTCACTGGGCAGCAGGTGGGGGGACACCCTGGACAGGCTGCGAGGTCATCACAGGGCCCACACACACACACACACACACACATAACTAGGGACGTAGCTTGGCATACACAAACACGCAAACTACACACACAAATGCACATTTATTAAGGCTGGGCCTACACACACACAGCACCTTACATACACCACACACTATTTTATCATCATTACTGATTTTTTGTTTTGTTTTGTTGTTATTTTATTGCTATTGGACCTCCAAGATGGTGGCGTGCTGGATGCAGCGGCTCCCTGCTCAGTGCTATATCCCTCATTTCATTTTTAACATGTGCCTGCACATTGTTTTTAATGACAATGCATTGAATTGAATTGTTGCTGCAGTGCTGAGGAGCCGAAGCACAACACTTTTACTCTCTTGTACCTTTACAAAGAGACGTCACAAATAAAGAATCTTGGACAGTTTGGTACGGCCGATTCACCTGACCTACACTACCGTTCAAAAGTTTGGGATCACCCAAACAATTTCGTGTTTTCCATGAAAAGTCACACTTATTCACCACCATATGTTGTGAAATGAATAGAAAATAGAGTCAAGACATTGACAAGGTTAGAAATAATGATTTGTATTTGAAATAAGATTTTTTTTACATCAAACTTTGCTTTCGTCAAAGAATCCTCCATTTGCAGCAATTACAGCATTGCAGACCTTTGGCATTCTAGCTGTTAATTTGTTGAGGTAATCTGGAGAAATTGCACCCCACGCTTCCAGAAGCAGCTCCCACAAGTTGGATTGGTTGGATGGGCACTTCTTTGAGCAGATTGAGTTTCTGGAGCATCACATTTGTGGGGTCAATTAAACGCTCAAAATGGCCAGAAAAAGAGAACTTTCATCTGAAACTCGACAGTCTATCCTTGTTCTTAGAAATGAAGGCTATTCCATGCGAGAAATTGCTAAGAAATTGAAGATTTCCTACACCGGTGTGTACTACTCCCTTCAGAGGACAGCACAAACAGGCTCTAACAGGTACTATTTAATGAAGATGCCAGTTGGGGACCTGTGAGGCGTCTGTTTCTCAAACTAGAGACTCTAATGTACTTATCTTCTTGCTCAGTTGTGCAACGCGGCCTCCCACTTCTTTTTCTACTCTGGTTAGAGCCTGTTTGTGCTGTCCTCTGAAGGGAGTAGTACACACCGGTGTAGGAAATCTTCAATTTCTTAGCAATTTCTCGCATGGAATAGCCTTCATTTCTAAGAACAAGAATAGACTGTCGAGTTTCAGATGAAAGTTCTCTTTTTCTGGCCATTTTGAGCGTTTAATTGACCCCACAAATGTGATGCTCCAGAAACTCAATCTGCTCAAAGAAGTGCCCATCCAACCAATCCAACTTGTGGGAGCTGCTTCTGGAAGCGTGGGGTGCAATTTCTCCAGATTACCTCAACAAATTAACAGCTAGAATGCCAAAGGTCTACAATGCTGTAATTGCTGCAAATGGAGGATTCTTTGACGAAAGCAAAGTTTGTTGTAAAAAAAATCTTATTTCAAATACAAATCATTATTTCTAACCTTGTCAATGTCTTGACTCTATTTTCTATTCATTTCACAACATATGGTGGTGAATAAGTGTGACTTTTCATGGAAAACACAAAATTGTTTGGGTGATCCCAAACTTTTGAACGGTAGTGTACATGCCTTTGGGAGGAGACCGGAGCCCCCAGAGGAAACCCACGTAGACACGGGGAGAACATGCAAACTCCACACAGAGGATGACCCCCCCCAAAGTTGAGCAACCCCGGGGCTCGAACCCAGGACCTTCTTGCTGTGAAGTGACCGTGCTGATCACTGCGCCACCACGTTCTACGGATTTCTGTCTGTTAAACTGAAAGGTCACCACAACAGCCCAAACTCAGACTCCAACAAAAGGACTGGTAGTAAGCATACCACACCCCGGCTGCAGCCAGCGGTCCCTGGGTGGTTAGTTATGGTTAGTGGGTAATAAGGTAGATTAACCTACCCTTTAGTAATGTGATGTAAAAGCTATAACAACAGAAAAGCATGAGGGTAAAATGAATATTCCTGCTGGAGGCTACAATTCAGTGCACCCGTTGCTACTAGCCGAGTCTCAGCACAGGTTGCTCAAGGTTGCCCCCCGACTGGGACCTAAAAGACTTAACAGGCAAGGAATAGACAAACACACAAGCAGGCAAAAACAAACAACAAAAAAGCCACCAACAAAAAAAACTTACCAAGCCAAATGAAATAACCGCTGCAGTTGACTCAAGGCTACTGAATACAGTTAACCCTCACCAGGGTCTGAAGCCACTAACCCTAAACACACAGAGAGACCAGAACCAGACCGCACGCCATCCGCCTCACAACACCAAACCGAACACCCAACAAAGACACCAAGGAGACCAAGGAGGTCGAAGCCTTGATTGGCACTCTTTATATAGGCGATCTTCTTTTACTCCTAATGGTATATGCACTTCCTGCCTGAGTGCACTGGCGCCCCCTCTGCACCGGTCCTGCAATTACACCCTAATATATTTCAATATTCCAATAAGATTGCTTGATGAGGATATTAAGGGAATGCTGCTCCAGCACCAGATATAATATCTTTTTTCTTTTTTCTTTTTTAAATTTAATTGACTAGAACAGAAGGACTTTGCTTGAATGAACACACAGGTGACAAATTAAAAGGAAAACCCTGAATGCTTGACAGCTACAGTGAGGGGGTCCAGGGGCTCTGTTATGCTGAAAGGGTAATTTTTTTCTAGCATGGTTTGGGTCCACTTGTCCCCTTAGAGGGAAGAGTCACTGTAAATCAATACAAAGTTGTTCTGAGTAATCACCTTTACCCTATGATGAAACAGCTCTATCCTTGATGGGAGTGGTCTCTTCCTGGATGATACCCCCATCCACAGGGCAGGAGGGAGTGGGGGGGGGTCACTGAATGGTTTGATGAGGATGAATATGGTGCAGATCATATGGTATGGTCTCACAGTCAACACATCTCAACCCAACTGAACCCCTATGGGAGATATTGGACCAGCGTGTTAGACAGCACTGCCCACCACCATCATCAAAACACCAAATGAGGGAACATCTTCTGGAAGAATGGTGTCAATCCCTCCAGCAGAGTTCAGAGACTTGGAGAATCTATGACAAGGAGCACTGAAGCGGTTCTGGAGGCTCGGGGCGGCCCGACACCTTACCGAGTGAACAGACGTATAAAAGATAAGTGAACTAAGCACATAAAATAGCTGAATCAGTAGAAAAAATGAAGAGGTTAGAGCAGAATATAGAGAAGAGAGAGGAATCAGAATCAGAAATCAGAATCAGAAACAGTCATATCATTTCATGCACTTGTGCACAGGAAACGAAACGAGACATCGTTTCCCCCAGCCCACAGCAGTGCAACACAAAGCCAAAAACACATGTTCAAAAACCACAAGAACACACATATATCCAAAGTAGCACATCTATCTAAACTAATCAAGAAATAACTAAATAAACTCACTGTCGGGGAGAACGCACGCCAGCCAAGATGACGGTCAGAACTCCCGGTCTGCATGGGCTAACAGTTAGCTTAGCCTGCCCCGCTTCTGCGTCCTGTCGGACCGCCCTCGGTGTCACCTCTTCGGGCGCAGCTTTAGGCAGGGCCGTGGTCCCTGGCCCACAGGGTGCAGCAGACCAAGCCCTCCCAGCCATCAAACGTAGACAAACTTAGACGCAGGCGTGGACCAAGACACCGCATGGACGGTACTGGCCACAAACGTGGATTCGCGCCGCCATCTTCCCACACCGGAAGCGAAGCAGACTCTGACGAAGGCGGAAGCTGGAAACAGCCGGCAGTGACGAGCAGTGAGGTCTAAACATCTGGAACACTAGCTCAGAAGATGAATATTACCACCATCCTCTTTCTATTATTTAGATGAGTCGCACTGAAATGGCAAGCGAAGCACGCATACACCAAGGCCCACGGCGTGTCGGTGAATGAGCGTCTCCATTTTACTAACCGCATGGTCACGTGTCCCCCCCCCCCCCCGAGTCGGTCATCTGTATTCCGACTGGATGTTGTCGCCGAGCGTCTCCTTGACGACGCAGATGCGGCCGTGTGATTATGTTTGCAGAACCTAATAGCAAATCAACGGTCTCGTAATTAGTTCTGACGAGATGGCGAGACTGGCCTGTGACTCCTGATACCAGTCCTCTTTAGCCATGCAACCCCGCGCCAGAACCCGCAGACCATCCCTGCACCTTCAGTCAAAGTAAGAAGAAGAAAAGAAAAGAAATTCACTTTGCATGTGGGAAAGCAGAGACATGGAAAGGTAGAGATTGTTTTTCAGTGTGAGAGATGGTCGATGCACTTGAACATTCACAAAATAACCCAACCGTGTTTAGATAGAGCACTTGTAAGCAGAATAGAAACATGACTTGGCAGGGAGTAGTACCAGTGCTGCAGCTATACAGTAAAGCAACACGAGATGCAGATATAATACAGTGATGACACTTAAAGACATGCTTCAACTAAACTGAACACAGTTTGGAGTCTGTTTCCAAAGTAAAAGAACCTTTTATGGGTGTCAGCTGGACAAGTGCTGTGCCTGGAGGCCAGTGTGTGTGTGTGTTGTGTGTGTGGTAAATAAACGGTAAACGCGCTGCATTTATATACTACTTTTCTAGCCTACCGACCACTCATAGCGCTTTACAATGCATGCCTTACATTCACACCCATACACTGATGGCGGAGGCTGCTATGCAAGGTGCCAACCTGCTCATCAGGAGCAGTTAAGGGTTCAGTGTCTCCTCAAGGACACTTCGACATGCGCTCTGCAGGAGTCGCGGATCGAACCAGCAACCTTCCAATTACTAGACGACCCGCTCTACCTCCTGAGCCATGCCTCCCCTAATAAGTCCAGCTTGCTGACCTTTATAACAGGAAGGTGTTCAGAAAGGCTACTCCCCTTCTGGAGTGCCAAGGTCACCCTCTTTGGCCAGAGCTGTTACCCTAAGGTTGAGGATGCCCTGCATTAGGACTAAAAGACACAAGGCTTCCTTTGTCCCCACTGCCATTCAATAGTAGATAGTATTCATCTGTTGTCTGCAGATCAGTTGTTTCCATGGTCTGTATATTTGAACTCCTTTGGTTCTCCTTGCCCACTATGTCCTGTTTTGTTGTTGGTTTTGTTTTTTGTCCATCAGTGATGTGTCAATTCTGCCTTGGTGTTTGTGTGTTTTGTTTTGCGTGAGAGTTTTATATATACTGGCAGCAAACTAATTTCCCTGTAAGGGACAATAAAGCTACTTTGACTTTGACTTTGACTAAGCCCTGCTGCACCTATCACTGTGTGAAACTGCTTTTATTTGCATGTCTGTATTAGTGTGTCAAAGCTGCAAACCACTACATACTTTGTTCTACTAAAACGTTGCCAACCTGAAATGAAATGCTGTCTGTAGTAGAAAAATACAGAACCACTCGTTCCTAATTAGACGTCATGTACTGCTCGCATGTTTTGCCTACAACTGACCCTTCCGCAGATGTCAGCACTTCCTTATCTCTCTGCAGAGAGATAAGGAAGTTCTACTACATGTCCCCCCTTTGAGCATATCATGCTCACAAAGTATATACAGTATAAAATGAAGCGGGCAACAAAAAAAAATAGTTCAGTTATACTCAGACACCAGGCCCGAACCTCAGACCAGAAGGTTATTCTGGCTGGGAGCGAATCTCAGGTGAGAGAGTGAGCACAGAAGATCATATCACAAACACTTTCTCAACCACTGGTCAGGCCATGCACTCTTCATGCAAGGTCGTTGCATGAGGTACGTGATCTCAGATGGTCAATGTAGTTGAGGGTGTTAGGACAGAGTACAAGTGTACTTTATGTAATGCGAGAAGCAAAAGATCAACACAACAAAATTATTTTAAAAAGAAACATAACAAAACAATGGATAATATGTAGTACGTAATGTGAAGATAAAGGTTTGACCTGGACACAGGTTCTCCCTATTGTGTTAATGCATATGAGAGCAAGGTTCAGAAGCAGGAGCGGATTAAGCCCATTTGAGATTTTGTTCAGGAGACCATTCGACACTGGGATTGGACCTGTTAAAACGCAACTCCCACAAACTAGCCATTCTGAAGATGAAATGTTGTGTTATTGTGCAAACCTCTCCTCTGTGCTTTCTGATATCCACAAGTAGGTTAAAGCAGTCCTTCCCCAACCAGCAACCGGACCGCTACATGACTTGAGCCCAGGGCACTGGAAGGTGGAGAAGGACCTAAGAAGGGAGTATTGGAAGCAACGGAGGTGGACTGGGCCATTCCAGATACTGCCGACAGTGCCAACTTTGCCACCACACCACTAACTCATATCTGCATTTTATCATTTAAATGTGGTAAATTTCCAAGCAAAATGAAAATGGCAAAAGTTACACCATTATATAAAACTGGGGATAGACATCACTTCACAAATTACAGGCCTTTTTCTTTACTTTCCTAATTCTCCCAAGATATTGGAAAAACTCTTTATGGACAGAATACACAAATTCATTGAAAAACACAAATTGCTGACTGACAGCCAGTATGGATTCAGAACAAACAGATCAACATCAATGGCGCTAATTGAATAAACAGAACTTACTAATTGCATAGACAAAAAAGTATGCAAGAGGAATATTTATAGATTAAAAAAGGTTTTGATAACACTGATCACAATATATTACTTGATAAATTGGAAAAGTATGGTATCAGAGGCGTTCTGCTGAATTAGTTGAGAAGCTATTAAGCTTATATAGCTATTAAGAAACAGGCAACAACTTGTGAAGATAAGTAAGCATAAATCAAAATTAATTGTGGAGTCCCTCAGGGGTTAGTATTAGGCCCAACATTGTTTATTCTCTAAATAAATGATATATGCAGAGTATCAAAAATATTGAAATATGTTCTATTTGTGGACGACACCAGTATTTTCTGTTCTGGGGAGAAATTACAGCAGCTTTTGGAGGTGATCATAACAGAAATGAGAAAATTAAAAAGGCGGTTTGACATAAGCAAATTATTGTTAATTTTGAACAAAACAGAGATTATGTTGTTTGGAAATTGTAAAATAAACATTAATGCACAAATGATAATAGACCATGTCAACATAGAAATAGTATACAAAAATAAATTTCTAGGTGTGATAATCGACCACAAAATCAGCTGGAAACCCCATATAGAATATTTGCGAGGAAAGCTGGCAGGGAGCATTGCAGTTCTTGGAAAAACAAGACACATTCTGGATCATAAAGCATTGTACACACTATATTCTTCACTTGTATTGCCATATCTGAATTACTGTGTGGAGGTATGGGGTAACACCTACAGAAGCATCCATTATGCATACTGCAAAAAAGGGTCATAAGGATCATTTACAATGTAGGATTTCACAAATACACCAACACACTGTTTTTAAAGTCACATGCCTTGGAGTTCGTGGATCTCGTAGAATTTAACAAAGCACAAATAATGTATAAA
Source organism: Lampris incognitus (assembly GCF_029633865.1). NCBI lineage: Eukaryota > Metazoa > Chordata > Actinopteri > Lampriformes > Lampridae > Lampris > Lampris incognitus. Next base: position 12,335,447 of record NC_079228.1, on the reverse strand, counting down.
GCAATAAATAATTAATTTCTGGGTATTAAACAAAAAAATATTCTCTGACAAAGGGGGGGGGTTATAATTTGAGAAGAAATTTTAATTTAAAGAAAGTCCTTGTTCATACAGCTGTGAAGAGTATGTATATTTTGATCTGTGGGGGTGAAGTTGTGGAATGGTTTGGATGTGGAACTCAAGCAAAGTACTATATATATATATATATATATATATATATATATATATATATATATATATATATATATATATAAACATTATTCGGTTCAAAAGGATGTACAAAAAATTAATTTTAAGAGGTATACAGATGAAGAAGGGCTGGGATTACTGTGTAAGCTTTATATTATTGACACTGATATTTGGTTTTACATAGAATTGAGATAGTTGTTTATAAATTGTATATAAGATAAAGATTATTAGTTAACTGATGAGTAGTAGAGAAGGGGTAGGAATAAATAAGTGTATACTTCCTCCTACTCCTTTTTGAACATATATTTGTGTTGTTTATGAGAATTTTTTTCTTAAGCTTGTTGTATAGGTTTATTTTTCATTTCAATTTATTATATCATTGCTTTGTTTTTATCTGATTTTTTGTTGTTGTTTTTTTACATGTTCAAAATAAATCAAATCAAATAATTATGATTGCTTAGCACAAGGCTGTAATTCGAAATATCAATATGGACTGTGCTACCGCATGCAGTTTTACTCAGGCAAGACATGGTTCTGCTGCATCATTAAAAATTTGTTGGATGGAAAAAAAAAATCACTCTTCACCTGGGGGGAGGGGAAGTTGCCAACAGACTATTGTGGAGTGAGGCGTATTGGATCTTTACCCTCAACTCTGTTGAGCCCTGTGGACTTAATGAGCTTCACTTCTCCTGCTAACTGTAGACAATATCCCCTGCTAATATTCTACTCAGTATATATATATATATTTTTTTTTAGATTTTAAATTTTGTTACGGATGATCATGCCCTTGGTTCAAATGAAATAATTTTTGCAAGTTTTTGGTCATTTTTGTAATTTTTAGGTTTTCTGACAGCCTATAATTTATGATTTTGCATCCTTAGTGAGTTGAATGGAGTGTTGTCATGGTCTTTGTTAAACATCCCATCCCCTGGTGCCTTTCCAAGGCACAGTTTTTGGGATATGGCGGTAACTTTATTATTGAAAGCCCCTCCCCCTTCCTATAGAACCAATCATAGACTTGTTTTATGGGCTGTGATGAAAATATGACTATGTATAATCTTAAGTTTCATAATCATGATTTGTATTGGTACTCTCTTACTATGTACAAACATGAGGAGTGAGTGACCCTGCACTCAGAGATAATGTACGGAGGGCGTCCGGGTGGCGCGTTGGTCTATTCCGTTGCCCACCAACATGGGGATCATTGGTTTGAATCCCCATTTTACCCCGGCTTGGTCAGGCATCCCTGCAGACACAATTGGCGGTGTCTGTGGGTGGGAAGCTGGATGTGGGTATGTGTCCTGGTTGCTGCACTAGCGCCTCCTCTGGTCAGTCAGGGTGCCGGGGCTGGGGAGAATGGTGTGATCCTCCCATGTGCTACGTCCCCCTGGCGAAACTCCTCACTGTCAGGTGAAAATAAGTGGCTGGCGACTCCACATGTATTGGAGGAGGCATGTGGTAGTCTGCAGCCCTCCCCCGGATTGGCAGAGGGGGTGGAACAGTGACTGGGACGGCTCGGAAGCGTGGGGCAATTGGCCAAGTACAACTGGGGAGAAAGGGTGGGGGGGGGGGATAATGTATGGGAATAAATGTGGTGGTCTGTAAACGTGGTGAGCCATGGCAAGGAGAGATGATGAACTCTGAACTTCTGTCTGGGACATATATGGAAGACATTGGATGAGAAAAGATGACATCAAGCCAGCCTGTGCCTCCTTGTTTGTTGTACCAAGATGTGTTCGCTAACATGCGGGGACTACACCACATGGTCTCATGAAGACGGTATAGAATCCCTACGCAGACTTCTGAACTTGTTATTGTAACTTGCTGGTCTGCTTCTCTGGAAGCTTCCAATACAGTGTACCATCATATCTACTCAACCCTGAAGTAGTTGTTCATTTGGGCTTAGCAAACCCTTAGAAGAGATTAAAAAAAGGATTTGTACCACAGCTGTTCTCTGATGAAGATGCATCTTGCATCAAGATGTAAGTCTTTGCTCCGAATGAATAAATAAAGCCGTTTGTTCCAGTCCCCTTTGGGTTTCTATACTCATTCGTCTGGTTCTGTGATGACTTACCCCACTCTGAGAACACTGGACCTAGACTGAACCACAAGCGACTGCACTTTTCTACACCTTTAAGCAGTTGATATTCAGACTGGATTATCAAATCTCCATGAGCCCGTAGGTGAGAGAACAGATTTCATGCTCTACTTTCTCTACACCAGTTTTAATCCTTTTCCAGAACAGGGAAATCCCACAAAAAAAAAGAAAAAGGGCATATTCTGCAGACCTCGTTTCCTGCGACTTTAGACAGCCTTTCACTTCTGCTCTGGAGGCACAATTCCAGTTCCTTCTTTCAGAGAGGTTAAATACGTTCCAACTTCTAGTGTTTGTTATGTTGCCAGACGTTGTACCAAACCCTAACCCTTCACCTTATTGGTGGTGTCCACAAGGTATCATCCCTCATTCACTTATACGTGCTCAGCTGTGCTGTGCCAGTTCACCGAGCTGCTAATCTGCTGTCGTGGACTCGCTCCAAGGCCTGTTGTCAGGTGTGGACTCGGTTGTCTCTGCTCCAGTCAAAGCGTCTACCAACTTTTTGTAGGGGCACCATTTTTAAGAAGTTGAACCTTCTGTTTTGCTGCTCAGTTTTTGCACATTTAGCATTGCCAAAAGTAAAAAAAAAAAAAAAAAAGCAATATAATTTTCGACTGTTCACCTTTTTTAAACAGTCAGAACAATTCATGCAAAATACTCATCTCTTTTTCAAGAGAAATTACCTCCAATAAAGCAAAATTATAAAATATTATATAAATGCTGAATATAAATGTTAAATATATATTTTAAATATAAATGCAAATATTAAATCTAAACATGCGAAATATGCCAGTTGACCACGCCCCCTATGTCTGACCTCAGATTTTTGCATGTAGAAAGGTGTTGTGCCAAGTTCTGCCTGCCCGTCGAGAATTACATGCACCTTGTGGGAAATACACCTCTGCCGAATAATGCATCCACACTGTAATTTTATTTCCGGAGATCTATGAGTCAAATGGCTTTATCAGCACATTTAGGTGCTGTTTTGGCCCGACAGTGGGAACTTCATACATTTAATAACAACCTAAGCTGAAATAATAGGGGATGCATTATTTGGCGGGATGCATTATTTGGCAGCAACAATCAGTTCTGCCGAATAATGCATGCACCCGTTAATACTCTGCAAAGACACTTCAAAGCTGGATCGGAATCAAATGGTTTTACCAGCACAAACCTTATTTGCTCGACTTTGACAGAATGAATTTGACACCCTACATTCATTTTTCCGCATTTGAAAACCTCATTTTAGCATAACTATCCGAAACCATCCATCCATCCATTATCCAAGCCGCTTATCCTGCTCTCAGGGTCGCGGAGATGCTGGAGCCTATCCCAGCAGTCACTGGGCGGCAGGCGGGGAGGCGCCCTGGACAGGCCGCCAGGGCTACGCTTAACACATCGACAAAGAGCCCTGGAGATCAAAGAAGGTTGAATCAGTTCATCTGGATACAACGTTTACTGACAGATACCCAAAGGAGTTGAATCAAGTGCAACTGGACTTGGTATATATCCGTGAAGACGTTTCGCCTCTCATCCAAGAGGCTTCCTCGGTTCGTGCCTTTCTGACTAGACCAAGCTAGTCTGACTGGCTGGTGATGAGACTCAGATATTTAGCCTCTAGGAGTCATTGTCAGAGCTATTGATGTGCGTGGCTCTTTTGTGTATCGATGTTATGGCCGCGATCAATACAGAAAAGAGCCACTCATATCTATGGCTCTGTTAGCGACGGGCGTTGTTAAACATCGGGACACAAAGAGCCACGCATATCAATAGCTCTGACAATGACTCCTAGAGGCTAAATATCTGAGTCTCATCACCAGCCAGTCAGACTAGCTTGGTCTAGTCAGAAAGGCAGGAACTGAGGAAGCCTCTTGGATGAGGGGAAACGTTTTCACGGATATACACTACCGTTCAAAAGTTTGGGATCACCCAAACAATTTTGTGTTTTCCATGAAAAGTCACACTTATTCACCACCATATGTTGTGAAATGAATAGAAAATAGAGTCAAGACATTGACAAGGTTAGAAATAATGATTTGTATTTGAAATAAGATTTTTTTTACATCAAACTTTGCTTTCGTCAAAGAATCCTCCATTTGCAGCAATTACAGCATTGCAGACCTTTGGCATTCTAGCTGTTAATTTGTTGAGGTAATCTGGAGAAATTGCACCCCACGCTTCCAGAAGCAGCTCCCACAAGTTGGATTGGTTGGATGGGCACTTCTTTGAGCAGATTGAGTTTCTGGAGCATCACATTTGTGGGGTCAATTAAACGCTCAAAATGGCCAGAAAAAGAGAACTTTCATCTGAAACTCGACAGTCTATTCTTGTTCTTAGAAATGAAGGCTATTCCATGCGAGAAATTGCTAAGAAATTGAAGATTTCCTACACCGGTGTGTACTACTCCCTTCAGAGGACAGCACAAACAGGCTCTAACAGGTACTATTTAATGAAGATGCCAGTTGGGGACCTGTGAGGCGTCTGTTTCTCAAACTAGAGACTAATGTACTTATCTTCTTGCTCAGTTGTGCAACGCGGCCTCCCACTTCTTTTTCTACTCTGGTTAGAGCCTGTTTGTGCTGTCCTCTGAAGGGAGTAGTACACACCGGTGTAGGAAATCTTCAATTTCTTAGCAATTTCTCGCATGGAATAGCCTTCATTTCTAAGAACAAGAATAGACTGTCGAGTTTCAGATGAAAGTTCTCTTTTTCTGGCCATTTTGAGCGTTTAATTGACCCCACAAATGTGATGCTCCAGAAACTCAATCTGCTCAAAGAAGTGCCCATCCAACCAATCCAACTTGTGGGAGCTGCTTCTGGAAGCGTGGGGTGCAATTTCTCCAGATTACCTCAACAAATTAACAGCTAGAATGCCAAAGGTCTGCAATGCTGTAATTGCTGCAAATGGAGGATTCTTTGACGAAAGCAAAGTTTGATGTAAAAAAAATCTTATTTCAAATACAAATCATTATTTCTAACCTTGTCAATGTCTTGACTCTATTTTCTATTCATTTCACAACATATGGTGGTGAATAAGTGTGACTTTTCATGGAAAACACAAAATTGTTTGGGTGATCCCAAACTTTTGAACGGTAGTGTATACCAAGTCCAGTTGCACTTGATTCAACTCCTTTGGATAACCATGACCTGGATGAATGAGAACATTCACAGACATACTGACAGATACATTTCATCACTCATGTAAGTGACCTCTTCCGTCTAAACTCACTGCAGGTATCCCCACCCTTATAAACAATACAGTGGCATAACGACCCAAACCAACGACCAGTTCCATATGCAAATATGGCTGTGACCATTAACTAGAGTTTCAATGGCCATGTGTATTATTCACAGAGGACTGGGGAATAGTTGCAATCACAGCATTGTAAGATGGTGACAGATGTACTCTTACCCCCCCCCCCCTCCCCAGTTCAGGGATGGTCGTACCCTCTTCACATAGCCTCTTTGACTCCCCGTTCAAACCAGCGTTCCTCCCTATCAAGGATGTGCACATCCTTATCCTTGAAAGAGTGGCCACTGGTCTGTAGATGGTGTAGACTGTGGAGTCCTGGCCTGATGTGTTAGCTCTCCTGTGCTGTGCCATCCTCTGTTTGGTTTCCCCAATGTACAAGTCACAGCAATCCTCCTGGCACTTAGCAGTGTACACTACATTGCTCCGTTTGTGCCGGGGGACCCGATCCTTGGGGTGGACCAACTTCTGAAAACACACATCTCACCTTTTCCGACACTCCCGCCACATACAGAATCACCACTGGTTTACACTTAGGCAGCTGTTGTCCTCCTCTTCTCTTCAGTTGGCTGGTGCAAAGTTTGGGCGTCTTCCTGGCTTTGACAAACGCCCAGTTAGGATAACCACACCTAACCAAGGCCTGTTTAATGTAGGATTTCTCCCCTTCCCCGGGCGCTGTGTCGGTGGGGACGTTGTCAGCTCGGTGGTACAGCATCCTGATGACTCCTAGTTTGTGCTCCAGTGGATGATGAGAGTCAAACCTTAAGTATTGATCAGTAGCTGTTGGTTTACAGTAAAAGTAGAACAAAGCAGATAATCACAAGTTCCTTTAAGGGAAGGGCTGGGGCGATCTGAGACATAGGATGGTGCAAATTATGTTTCCAAGAACACATCCCTGTGTTAAGGTTGAATCCCTGTCACCCGAAAGCCGGCCTGAATTTTCAGTGGGGTTTCAGCTAGAGGATATGCAATTGCCACAATCCCAGGTAGGTCATTGTGATTATTTTCCCTGGGTTGTTCCTTATCTAGGAATCAGACACCGAGTTTATGTGCCTCTTCAGCGGCCCATTCTTGCAGGCCTCGCGAAAAATATGTCATTTTCAATAGCACACGTCAACAGACAGGAAACTGGTATGACCGCTGCAGTAGAAACCGGAAGTCAGTGGACTACAGTTGTGCAGAGTCGATTCAATTCAATGTCATCAAAAACAATGTGCAGGCACATGTTAAATGAATTAAGGGCTGCGGCTTCGCCAAACAGTTCAAGACCGACAAACAGTACAAGATACAGATGAAGACTAAAAGCTAAAGATTAAAACAAAAAAATAACACTAGTATAAACATATTTACAGACATTCAGTGGGTAGCCAGGTTCAGGTGGGTAACAGCTTGGGGAACGAAGCCACCCCCCCCCCAATTGTACCTGACCAATTACCCCACTCTTGTGAGCCGTCCCGGTCGCTGCTCCACCCCTTCTGCCGATCCAGGAAGGGCTGCAGACTACCACATGCCTCCTCCGATACATGTGGAGTCGCCTGACAGTGAGGAGATTTACCAGGGGGACGTAGCACGTGGGAGGATCACGCTATTCCCCTCAAGTCCCCCTCCCCCCTGAACAGGCGCCCCGACCGACCAGAGGGGGCGCTAGTGCAACGACCAGGAAATATACGCACCTCCGGCTTCCCTCCCGCAGACACGGCCAATTGTGTCTGTAGGGACGCCCGACCAAGCCGGAAGTAACACGGGGATTCGAACCAAAGATCCCTGTGTTGCTAAGCAACGGAATAGACTGCTACGCTACCCGGACGCCCAAAGAAGTAATTTTTGAGCCTGGTGGTGTGGGCTCTGAGGCTCCTGTAGCACCTCCCAGAGCGCAGGCGGGAGAACAGTCCATGGTTGGGGTGGGTGGGGTCTCTGCTGATGCTGAGACCTCTTCGAAGGCAGCGTTTGTGATAAATGTCTTTCATGGCTGGGAGCTGGGTACCGGTGATGTGCTGGGCCGCCTTGATGACCCGCTGCAGAGCTTTCTGGTCAAATGATGTGCAGTTGCTGTACCACAGTGAGATGCAGCTGGTCAGGATGCTCGCTATAGGAGGGTTTCCGTGCAACGTCATCACAGAGACGCGTGCACAACTACGGGGCAGAAAGCAGCTACAGCGCAGAGATTTTAACCAAGATAGAGCTCAGATACAGCAGAGATGATGTGCAGTTGTTGTGCAATGAGCTGCACAAACCGCCAAAAGCATGGGTGGAAAACGTTCAACATTCCAAAGGGGTCGCATGCCTTTGCATGCGACCCCTTTGGAATGTTGAACGTTTTCATTTCAAGACGGAATACCTATGTGTGAATGAGAGGGAGGACAGTGGGATGGTCAGGATGCAAGGAGTGGAGGTGACAAATGCATTTGAGTTTAAATACTTGGGGTCAACTGTCCAAAGTAATGGGGAGTGCAGCAGAGAGGTGAAGAAGAGAGTTTCAGGCAGGGTGGAGTGGGTGGAGAAGAGTGTCAGGAGTGATTTGCGTCAGAAGGGTACCAGCAAGAGTTAAAGGGAAGGTTTACAAGATTGTTGTGAGACCAGCTATGTTGTATGGTTTGGAGACAGTGGCACTGATGAAAAGACAGGAGGTGGAGCTGGAGGTGGCAGAGTTGAAGATGCTAAGATTTTCACTGGGAGTGACGAAGAAGGACAGGATTAGGAACGAGTATATTAGAGGGACCGCTCAGGTTGGACGGTTTGGAGACAAAGCAAGAGAGGCAAGACTGAGATGGCTTGGACATGTGTGGAGGAGAGATGCTGGGTATACTGGGAGAAGGATACTGAATATGGAGCTGCCAGGAAAGAGGAGAAGAGGAAGGCCAAAGAGGAGGTTTATGGATGTGGTGAGGGAGGACATGCAGGTGGCTGGTGTGACAGAGGAAGATGCAGAGGACAGGAAGAGATGGAAACGGGTGATCCGCTGTAGCGCCCCCTAACGGGAGCAGCCGAAAGTAGTAGTAGTAGTAGTAGTAGTAGATTCGCGCTCCACTAGGCACTGCCGTAAATCGGTTTATGGTGACCCCTCTGGGGGCCACTGTCGTAATAATGTAAACTAACCTGCAGCAGTTTCTCCCCAAAGCCGTGGTCTTATTGACTTGTGTAGACTCATTGCAAACTAGCTGCAGCTGGTGGTTCATTTGGATTTGAAACCTACAGTTTCTTGGCCTCTACGCTCCCAAGCCGCGACTCAGGTCTGCAGCTGGGGTTTGGTTTACAGGTGGGTCGACCATAGGCTGCCGAGTGAGTGAGCGAGTGCGTGTGAGTGGAGGCCTATGATCGATGTTATTTGATGTCATTTTTGTGTTTATTCACATTTGGGATTTAGTTCGATTTTTCTTCAGTCATGAATGTGATTTTGACAAGTTCTGTTTTAAGTAAGTAAATATCCTGCCATAATTTGGCATTACATTTAAAGAAACCTTGTTGTGCCATAGCGCATAGGTGATTAATGTTTAATAACTGTTAAAAGGATAGATAAAATTAGGACAAGAGACAACACCAAAATCTAAGTGATATAATTGTATTATATAGCATACATTTATTTGGAGGCACCGCCAGTTATTTTAGTTTAAAAGAGAGTAGCGCCATTTATTTTGAAACCGTACCCAGGCCCCGCCCATAGTACTACTACACATAGCAGATTTAATTAGCTACATGGGACGGGCGGTACACACATACTATCAGATTAAGCATTCTGGTTAGTATACAATCGTTGTGGCCACTATTGCTCTTTTTATGGTGAAGGAAGATAGGACCATTTTCAGTTTGACCAAAAATACATTGAGGGAATTTAGGGCCATGGGAATACAGGGTGGACCCTCACTCAATCCATGAAGAGCTAGGTCTCGAAACTGCACCCATTAGTCAAAAATTAGGCTAAGATGGGTATATCAGATCTGCATTAGGCTGTCCGGTAAAGCTTCAGTAATTTTTGCGTATTATTATGAGCAAAAGCATTTTATTCAAATGTATTTTGGAAAAAAAAATGTGAACAATATCATCAACGCATCAATGACCACAGATGGGTCAGGGTCAGGTCAGGTCCAGAAGCTGTCTGGTAGCAGGGCTGAGCATCTGAGGTTAGCTGGGGGAACAGATTAGGAGAGCTGCAAACAAACTATAACTTTGAAATCATTACTACTACAATCCATAAAGTCATCACATATTTCTCTCTCCATCTCCCCCCCTCCCACCACCCCATTTTGTTTCCTGTTACAATGCATTAGATGAGGAAGCACACGCGATGTGCAAGTACAAATGACAATACGCCACAAAAGGTTAGAGTTCTCCGCTCAACCACAACAGCTTCCAGGTCACCTAAAGAAAGCACCGCATCTCCTTCCAAGCCAGTGCGTAATATGCAGACTTGAGAAATATTTCATTCAAAGGCATTAACCAGAAGAGGGTCAAGGAGACTCTTCAGCAATGTGAAACACTGACAGCTGGTAAGCTGCTTGTTGCAGCAGAGGCACGCAAGGAGGAAAACCTGCTACTGCAAATACATGGGATGGATCTTGTTGCCTCAGAAGCAATATATTATTTCAAATGCTTCAGAAAATAAACTGACTTTCTGCATAAAGAGATGACCGTCATTGCACAGGGAGCAGCCAGTTTCCGACTGGATACAACCGTTTCTGTACAGCAGGGGTGGAGAGGTTATTGAGGAAATGGGAGGTGCTCAAGCTATCAAAGTTAAATGCCATGTTCCAAGAAATTATATAAGATGTATATGTATGCATATAGATGTGAATAAACGCATATGTATAGACAGCCCAAGTGGCGACCTGTTGGTAGTGTCAGTAATGACTTGTATTGTTCTGTGAGTTGTGAGCTGCCGCATATAAAGTAAACAGCATCGCTGGAGCTCTCTGCTCCACCTCTGTGTTCATTATCCCCAGATATAACCGTGGTGGCGAGGATGGGGTGGAATTGCAGAAAAGAAGGACACGAGTCACATACAGAGCAACGGAGAGGCGGAAGAAGGAAATGAATAGTACATGAAAAACAAAGGAGTGCATGGTGGGCAAACTGCAAAGGTTAGTTGCTAGCAAAGTTAGCCTGAGTAAAATAGCAACATGGCGGGCGTCCGGGTGGCGTGGCGGTCTATTCCGTTGCCTACCAACACGGGGATCGCCGGTTTGAATCCCCGTGTTGCCTCCGGCTTGGTCGGGTGTCCCTACAAACACAATTGGCCGTGTCTGCGGGTAGGAAGCTGGATGTGGCTATGTGTCCTGGTCGCTGCACTAGCGCCTCCTCTGGTCGGCCAGGGCGCCTGTTCGGGGGGACTGGGGGAATAGCGTGATCCTCCCACACGCTACGTCCCCCTGGCGAAACTCCTCACTGTCAGGTGAAAAGAAGTGGCTGGCGACTCCACATATGTTGGAGGAAACGTAGTGTGCAGCCCTCCCCAGCTCGGCAGAGGGGTGGAGCAGCGACCAGGACACCTTGGAAGAGTGGGGTAATTGGCCAAGTTCAATTGGGGGTAAAGGGGGGGGGTAGCAACGTGGCTAGATTCAATGTAGGCACAATATTGGAATTCAAGGAGTGCCAAGAAGATTTTGAGTCATACCTCGAAAGATTTGAACAATGGATGGTGGCATATGATGTGGCAAATGACAAAAAGGTTAGCATATGTTTGTAAAATACTGGAGCTGAAGCCTACCAGTTGCTAAAGAATCTGACTATGCCAGCTAAGCCAAGCACATTGATATACGGCGAGATTAGCAAAATGCTAGCGGAGCACTACAAGTCCAAACCATTAGTGATTGCAGAACTTTTTCATTTTCAGAAGCGAAATCAGGGTGAGGAAGAGTCAGTGGCAGAGGAAAGTGGGGTTAAAGCAACTTTCCACACACTGTGAATTTGCTTTATACTTGGATCAGGCACTTGGTGATAGATTTGTAAGTGGGCATAGAGTGGACACAATCCAGAGGAAACTGCTAACCAAACGGGATCCCACGTTCAAGGGCGCTTGTGACATCACTGTCGACGGAGGTGGCTTCGAAGAACACAGTGACATTCTCTGGAAGGCAAAGAGAAGCTGCAAATGTGAACAGGGTGTCTAGTCAGAAAACACAGCAGCAGCCCAGGAGCTCCAATTCTAACCAACATGAGAAAGATGGACAGGACAAGGCAGCCCTGCTATAGACGCGGTGGCAAGCATGCGGCGAATGTCTGCAAATTTAAAAATGAAAAATGCCACCATTGTGCTAAAATTGGATACATTGTGCAAATGTGCAGCAACAAAAAGAGAGCAATGAAAACTCAGTATGTTGAAAATGAGCTGCAGGTGGAAGCTGGGGAGACAGACAAATGAACTTTTTGGAGTGTGTTCAGTGCACACAGCTAGAGATGAGAACAGTGGCATTCCTGTGACTATGAATTTGGAGGGCAAAGCAGTGGATTTGTAGTTAGACACAGAGGAGGCTGTAACAGTAGTGTCAGAAGGGACATATGGAGAGGCTCTAGCACATTTACCCCTTAAAGAGTTCACCATGAAATTAAGAACATTTTCAGGAGAGCCGATTCCCTTGCTGGGGCAAGTAAGGGTTAACACTGAGTATGAGCAACAGAGAGAGACTTTGCCTTTACTTACAGTGAAAGGTGACCATCCTGCTCTGCTTGGATGAATTTGGCTGATGAAAATTGGGACAAACTGGGAAAACATCTTTTCGGTGAGAACAGTGGGAAACAAAATGGAGTCTGGGGTGGAGGCTGTGCTGTAACGGCATCAGATTTGAGGTGGGCCCTAGTTCCATAAAGGAGTTCACAGCAATCATACGAGTCAGACCTAATGCCAAGCCTATTTTTTAAAAAGGCCAGACCCCTAATTTATGCATTAAAAGAACCGGTGAATAAGGAGCTAGACAGATAGGGAAGTATGGGTATAATCTCTAAGGTTGACCATAAGAAATAGACATCACCCATAGTTGTAGAGCCTAAAGCAGACAAAAAGCATTCACATCTGTAGAGTCTACAAAGTAATTATTAATCGGAGCGTGGAGGAAGAATTTATCCGGTATCAAATACTGAAAATCTGTTTACAACACTGGCAGGAGACGGACTATTCTCCAAACTAGACCTGTAACACGCTTACTTGCAGCTAAGCCCAGAGTCAGGAAAACATCTGACAGTTAATACTCACAGAGACCTACGTATACAGGTATAATCACCTTTCATACAGGGTCTCCAGAGCACTGTCAATATTCCAGGGTGTTATGGATCAAATACTACAAGGGTTGGAGGGAGTCACATGCTTCCTAGATGACCTCCTTATAACAGCGAGCACCATAGAGGAGCACTTGATGAGATTGGAGGAGGTTTTAAGCAGGTTAGACTAGTATACCTGAGAGGATGCCTGAAGAGTGGAGAAGAAGCATACTGGAACTGATTTTCAAGAACAAGGGCGATGTGCAGAACTGTAGCAACTACAGAGGTATAAAGTTGATCAGCCACAGCATGAAGACATGGGAAAGAGTAATAGAAGCTAGGTTAAGAGGAGAGGTGATGATCAGCGAGCAGCAGTATGGTTTCATGCCATGAAAGAGCACCACAGATGTAAATGCTTGCTTTGAGAATGTTGATGGAGAAGTACAGAGAAGGTCAGAAGGAGTTACATTGTGTGTTCGTGGATTTAGAGAAAGCATACGACAGGGTGCCGAGAGAGGAGGTGTGGTATTGTATGAGGAAGTCAGGAGTGGCAGAGAAGTATGTAGGAGTGGTGCAGGATATGTAGGAGGGCAGTGTGACAATGGTGAGGTGTGCAGTAGGAGTCACCAATGGGTTCAAGGTGGAGGTGGGATTACATCAAGGACCGGCTCTGAGCCCTTTCTTGTTTACATGGTGATGGACAGGCTGATGGACGAGATCAGGCAGGAGTCTCCATGGACGATGATGTTCGCGGGTGAGATTGTGATCTGTATTGAGAGTAGGGAGCAGGTTGAGGAGACCCTGGAGAGGTGGAGGTATGCACTGGAGAGAAGAGGAATGAAAGTCAGTAGGAGCAAGATGGAGTACATATGTGTGAATGAGAGTGAGGACAGCAGAATGGTGAGGATGCAAAGGTGGATGAAGGTGGATGAGTTTAAATACTTGGGTTCAACTGGTCAAAGTAATGTGGAGTGCGGAAGAGAGGTGAAGAAGAGAGTGCAGGCAGGGTGGAGTGGGTGGAGAAGAGTGTCAGGAGTGATTTGTGACAGAAGGGTACCAGCAAGAGTTAAAGGGAAGGTTTACAAGATGGTTGTGAGACCAGCTATGTTATATGGATTGGAATAAGGAATCCGAAACAATATATTCTCGTTTCTATCATGTACTTGTGTACACAAAAGAAACAAAATTTTGAAATCGGAACCGGAGACAGTGGCAGAGTTGAAGATGATGAGATTTTCATTTGGAGTGAGGAAGAAGGACAGGATTAGGAACGATTATATTAGAGGGACCGCTCAGGTTGGACGGTTTGGACATGTGTGGAGGAGAGATGCTGGGTATACTGGGAGAAGGATGCTGAATATGGAGCTGCCAGGGAAGAGGAGGAGAGGAAGGCCAAAGAGGAGGTTTATGGATGTGGTGAGGGAGGACATGCAGGTGGCTGGTGTAACAGAGGAAGATGCAGAGGACAGGAAGAGATGGAAACGGATGATCCACTGTGGCGACCCCTAACGGGAGCAGCTTAAAGTAGTAGTAGTAGTAGTGGATTTCACATTTACACTTATAACTTAACATTATTCATATAATAATTAGGCCATACAAAATTGTCCCTAGGTGTGTGTGTGTGTGTGGGGGGGGGGGGGCTGTGATGGCCTGGCAGCTAAGTGGTTTGGATAATGGATGGATGTAAATCCATCCATCCATTATCCAAACCACTTATCCCGCTCTCAGGGTCGCGGGGATTTACATTTTAAATATTTAGATTTAACATTTTTATATTCAACGTTTACATTTAGTATTTGCATTTAACATTTATATATTATGCTATTTTATAATGTTGCTTGAATGCAGATCATTACCCTCGAAAAAAAGATATTTCATTATTTTTGCACGAATTTCTCTCTATAAATGATTAAAAAAAAGTGACAGTTGAAAATTGTATTGCACATTTTTTTTGTTACATTTGGTAAATGCTAAATGTGCAAACGCTGAGTAGGAAAACCGAAGGTGTAACTTTTTACAAACGGTGCCCAACAATTTAGGAGCCCTGCAGCCGAGACTGCCAGACCCCACCGGGACCACAGGACTTGTGATGGCTCTCAGCTGTGATTCAGTGCCTTATTATCAGCCAAACATGTGCAAATTTAGCCACAGTAAACGAGTCTTATCTATAACTGACAAATCCTTTAAGAATAGGCCAACATCTTATTTTACAGAAACAAACCAGTGAGGTACATGCGGTAATGCAGGAGTAGAGACGCTGATGAGGGCGACATTATACAAAGCTGTGAAGCCGCTAACAAAATGAGCCATTTTTCTTTTTGTCATTCTACACATAATGATCTGGACAGTGCCGTTTTGTGTGTGTGTTAACAATGTCACCCCCCCCCCCATAAAAATAAATACATAAATAGAACACACAGATAAATAAAGAGAGACAGACAGACAGACAGACAGACAGACAGGCAGGCAGGCAGGCAGGCAGGCAGGCAGGCAGGCAGGCAGGCAGGCAGGCAGGCAGGCAGGCAGGCAGGCAGGCAGGCAGGCAGGCAGGCAGACAGACAGACAGACAGACAGACAGACAGACAGACAGACAGACAGACAGACAGACAGACAGACAGACAGACAGACAGAGGCGGCACGGTGGTGCAGTGGTTAGCACAGTCGCCTCACAGCAAGAATGTCCTGGGTTCGATCCCCGGGGTAGTCCAACCTTGGGGGTCATCCCGGGTCGTCCTCTGTGTGGAGTTTGCATGTTCTCCTCGTGTCTGTGTGGGTTTCCTCCGGGTGCTCCAGTTTCCTCCCACAGTCCAAAGACATGAAGGTCAGGTGACTCGGACATACTAAATTGTCCCTGTGTGGTGTGGGGGGGGGGCCTGTCTAGGGTGTCTCCCCGCCTGCTGCCCAATGACTGCTGGGATAGGCTCCGGTGGTTTGGATGATGGATGGATGGATGGACAACGGCATGATCTCAGGTTTAATTGTTTACCTTATTACTGTCACCTTGGCCACCACATGCTACGCTCATCTTCATCCACATTTTGTCCTGCAGTGGGTTGAAGTCGGACAGAAACAAGGAATTTACCAGTGAAGCGGATCTCCTTTGCCAAACAGATTGAAGAATCATAAAGGAAGTATGCTCAAGAAGAATACAACGGAGCTCCATCTATCATCATGACATCTAGTAAATATGTTCCTTATAATTCATCGAGGCCATTATTGTCCGTATTTGCAAGGCACTTGCAAGCACACGAGGCCCTTGCAGAGTGGAATAAGGTGGGGGGGGGGGGGGTAACAATAATGAATTATAAACAGAGTCTGTAGACAGAATCCATCTCACTGCTGAACATGATTAACTGCATTTTTAAAAAGGCGGCTTATAACGGTGGAATTTTAAACGGTGATTTTTTTTTTTGTGCAATACTTTAGGTTTGTATTGTTGAAATGTCAAAAGCGATACAGAGCTAATGGTAGCGTGTCCCTTGAGATGTCCACACACTAACTAATTTAGTGTTCATGTTCACTTACACCGTTGTTAAACCTTAATGAGGTAGTGTGAAGAGGAAAGCAGGTGAGGAGGAAGAGGAAAGCGGGTGAGGAGGAAGAGGAAGAAAACCTGACACGCTTTGAAAACGAAAAATCTAAAATGACATGACAAGTCTTTGAAGATCTGAGAGAACTATTTCAATGGTTCCCCTTTGAATGTGTTTTGCCTGTCATGTGTTCAGCCCGTCTCCTCTTCCCAGCTTCTCCAGTTTCTCACCCAGTGCCATTTTCAATGTGCATGCGTGAACGCTGCTTATCTGTGTGCTATGTTAGCACGGGTAGAAAATGCCACCTCATGAGAAAACATTAGAACTTGTAGGTTTCGGGGGTCCGGGTAGCGTAGCGGTCTATTCCGTTGCCTACCAACACGGGGATCGGTGGTTCGAATCCCTGTGTTACCTCCGGCTTGTCTGGGCATCCCTACAGACACAATTGGCCGTGGATGTGGATGTGGGTGGGTGTGTGCTGTCCACTGCACTAGCGCCTCCTCTGGTTGGTCGGTCTGGGTGCCTCTTCAGTGGGGAGGGGGAACTGGAAGGGAATAGCGTGATCCTCCCACGCGCTACGTCCCCCTGGCGAAACGCCTCACCGTCAGGTGAAAAGAAGCAGCTGGCGACTCCACATGTATCGGAGGAGACATGTAGTAGTCTGTAGCCCTCCCCCAGATCGGCAGAGGTGGTGGAGCAGCAACTGGGACGGCTCGGGAGAGTGGGGTAAATGGCTGGATACAATTGGGAAGAAAAAGGGGGTGAAAAAATCCACCCCCCCCCCACCAAAAAAAAAAAAAAACTTGTAGGTTTCAAGGCCAAATATCCTGTAAAAAGTGACCAATTTCACTGGACAACACATTTTCCCCCCCCCAATGTTTTGCTTCCTGAAAAAAGAAAAAGAGATAATGATAGACAGTGTCAAGCTGAGCACAAAATTAATTTCAGATTTGCTGAATCAAGTAGGAATTTGGAGAAACATTAAAATAACTTTTATTGAATTTCACATGTTTAGTGGTATAATGATGCTGACACGTTGTGTCAGTTCAACCGAGCTTCAAATTTTTTGCTGCTGATTTTTGTTTGTACTCAGCATCTGGTGACTTGTGTCAGTATCCAACAATATCAGCCAGCAATGATGGATGGTTGATGCTAGATCCAACGGGGTGTGGGCACGGAAGTAGACGTGATTGGTTGTTGGGTTAGGGTTAGGGTTAGGGTTTAAACTCTTTTTGAATTTCCATTGTTAGCTAGCATTGACGTTAGCTATCGTTACAGTACGATCTGGCAATGTTAAGGTCAGCTGTAAGCTAGCTAGCTAAATGTTTCAGTGCGCATCGTTTGTTTCAAGTCAGTGCGCTTCGAGGTTCCGCGCTGTCTATTGGCCAACGCAACAGCCAATCACGGCTACTCCCGTGCCTACACCCCGTTGGATCTGGCATCAACCTTGATGGATTCCAGCTGCCCTGATACCTCTTTTCACTGGTTGCAATGTCCTGGTGAAACCTTTGCATTTGCGTAGCATAGCACCGACACCGAGTGCATGCCCAGCCATGCTTGGACTGACCAAAACAGCTTGCTTTGTGGGCAATATACTAGTAGACTTAAATTACGACGGGAAATCACAAAACTAGGTCATATCTACAAAATGGCATGCGATAGGAAAAATGTAAGGTGATTTTCGTGATCAGCAGCCCAAAATCCATAAAATAAACCCCAAAAGTGTTCAGGAAGCAAAATCTTCATTGCCCAGTGCTTCAGTGCACAAAATCTGAATAGCTTTATGGTTGTCTGTTTGCTGAACTGGTTAAAATTTGTACATTCCTTTCTTAATTATGCATTATGGTTTTTAAAACTAAGTACACACACACACACACACACACACACACACACACACACACACACACACACACAACATTACATGTCCAAAAGTATGCGGACACCCAAACATCACACATATGTGCTTTTTGAAAATGTCATTCCAAAACCATCCATCCATCCATCCATCCAAGCTGCTTATCCCAATTGGGGTCACGGGATGCCTGAGCCTATCCCAGCAGATATTGGGCAGCAGATGGGGAGACACCCTGAACAGGCCGCCAGGCCGTCACAGGGTTGACAAATGCATACCTAGGGACTATTCAGTATGGCTGATTCACCTGACCTACATGTCTTTGGACTGTGGGAGGAAACCGGTGCACCCGGGGAAAGCCACACAGACACGGGGAGAACATGCAAACTCCACACAGAGGACGACTTGGGATGATGCCCAAGGTTGGACAACCCCGGGGTTTCAACCCAGGACCTTCTTCCTGTGAGGTGACCAAACCATTCCAAACCCGTTGGCATTAATATGGAGTTGGTTCCCCCTTTGCAGCTATAGCAGTATCCACTCTTCTGAGAAGGTTTCCCACTAGATTTTGGAACATGGCTGCAGTGATTTGCTCAGGCACTGATGTTGGGGAGAAGGCCTGGCTCAAAGGTGTTGGATGAGGTTGAGGTCAGGGCTCTGTGCAGGCCAGTCAAGTTCTTCCCCACCGAACTCGGCAAACCATGTCTTTCTGGACCTTGCTTTGTGCAAAGGGGCACTGTCGTGGTGAAATAGGATAGGGCATTCCCCAAACTGTTGCCACAAAGTTGGAAAGCACACAATTCCCTAGAATGTCATTGTATGCGGCAGGATTAAGATTTCCCTTCACTGGAACTAAGGGACATAGCCCAAACCACGGAAAACAGCCCCAGATCATTATTCCTTCTCCACCAAATTTTACAATTGGCACGATGCATTTGGGCAGGTAGCGTTACTACTACTACTCCTACAGCTGAGAAAAGAGGAAAAGATGTCTTCTGTCATTATTACATAGTGGCAACATTTAAAGTGAAGTAATAAATTTGATGGTTATTCAGTGTGTTGAAGCACAAAACATCAAGCCAACTCAGGTAGAAATTATGAAATCGTGATATCAGAATATCAGAATTTGGCGGCACGGTGGCACAGTGGTTAGCGCACTTACAGCAAGAACTTTTCTTGCCTTACAGCAAGAAGGTCCTGGGTTCGAAGTCCAACCTTGGGGGTCATCCCGGGTCGTCCTCTGTGTGGAGTTTGCATGTTCTCCCCGTGTCTGCGTGGGTTTCCTCTGGGTGCTCCGGTTTCCTCCCACAGTTCAAAGACATGAAGGTCAGGTGAATGGGCCGTACTAAATTGTCCCTAGGTGTGGCTGTGTCTGTGTGTGTCGGCCCTGTGGTGGCCTGGCGGTCTGTCCAGGGTGTCTCCCCGCTTGCCGAACCAATGACTGCTGGGATAGGCTCTAGCATCCTCGCAACCCTGAGAGAAGGATAGGTGGTTTGGATAATGGATGGATATCAGAATAAGACCGACAGCAGAACTGTTGTGTGATGCACCAATGTGCATTAGTAACGACAGTGAAAATAGTAGCGGTAGATAGGTGTGACCTTTTGTTTTTTTTACACATCCTTTCGTGAAGAAAAACAAATGTGTTGTGGACGAACAATATGACAAAGTCTTTTACATTTGGTAGACAGCTAAAACGTCCCCTCCACACAGCGTGCTACAGCACTGGCCTGGCGGCCTGGCCAGGGTGTCTCCCTGCCTGCCACCCAGTGACTCCCGGGATAGGCTCCAGCATCCCCGCCACCCTGAGGGCAGGATAAGCGGTTGGGATAATGGATGGATGGATGGATTTTAAAAGTTTAGTTGTTTTTATTGTTAAATTCCCTCTTAGTGTTTGCTTTGCTGTGCCACAGTGGAGGGAGCCCAGCGAGTAATCCCCTGCAGGCTGTGTTGCAGGAAGTAACATGGTAGACAATGACTGATGTAGCTTCACTTTAGCTTTGGCTGAACCGTGGAGCACTTTTTGTTTTTTTGCACTGAATGGGGATTGCGGGTTTGTCCCCTGTTAATTGCATCGGACTGTTACGGCAAGCTGGAGCTGTGTCCAGTATATAAAGAGTGGGAATATGAAACCTACCTTTGTCCTACATGAGCAGTCAGTATAAAAAAACGGATAGACTTACAAAAAACCCCCCAAAACAACAAACAATTCTGCACTTAAACTTGACTGGTTGTTGACCGACTGCTTTGCTCTTGGAAAAATCTCTCGTCCCATCCAGCAGCACTCGTGCTGCACGATTTGGTGAAAAAGTCATATCGCGATTATTGTGGACAATGGTGCGATCTGGGATATAATAAACAAATTCATACATAACTGTGCATCATTGTAAACATATCTTTTATTGAACAAAACAGCAGGAACAAAACAGACAGGGGGCACAAGAAGAGAGGAAAAACAGTAAAAACATACAATAAGGGAAGTACAAAAGCAAAAGGAGCGTTATTTTTACAGAAACAAGTGTACACATAACTTTTATCATTTCATCCCCTGCAACCTACAGACACATATCCGGACAGCCGCCTCACGTCTTTCGCGCATGCGCATCCTGTACATCCCAAAACTGCGGGTATGTACAAGGCACAAAAGCTTTGTACATCACAAGGCTTTATATTACAAGGTACATTACACATTACATCCCCCTTTTTTTCATTGTCGACAACATTTACTGAACAACACTTGAACCGAACTGAACAACGCTTGAACTGAACAACAAAATGCAGTTAAAAGTGCAACGTATAAGAAAAAACAGTGGGAAAAAAAGGGACCTCCTTTTATGGAAGCCTTCAGCTCAGTCTCTTAAACTGTACATGAACAATGAAACACATATTACATATGTTTGCAATCAAATTAGCTTGAAGATGCAGGGGCCAAAAAGAGGTTCCTATTTGGTAAAACAGCAACTGACCTACAGTTCGACTGGCCTGCAAGAGGACAAGAGTTCCGTACTCCTCATGGCCACACATACAGTCCAGTGGGTTTCTCCTTCCTGGGCAAGTGATTACCCCGATTCTGAGGATTCTGAGCTTGCTTATATACTCCGAGAGATGGGGCACGGAGGCAGGGCGGTCAACCAAAATGTCCACAAATTTCAGATCCGGGAAGCGTCGAAGGCGTAGGAACTCCCTCTCGTCAACATGCTGGTGGCCAATTCTGACGCTTCTGAGCTTCGGAAACAGCACTGGGATTTGACTGGTGTGAACGCCTGACCCTGACGGCCACGGATCCAGGTGTAGGTGAAGTAGGTTTGGAACCTTGGCTGCTATGGTTGCGATTCCCGTTGACAGCAAACACCGGACACACAAGCTCAGATTTGTCACAGTGGCGGGAATATAGTTGGAGTACTCGTGCGAGCGAGGCCCCCTGACGATGACGAGGGTTGACAGTTGACGGAGGTCACTCAGCCACACTTTCAAGCAACGGCCTCTGTGTAATTTCGACGTCTTCGTGTGAATACTTGTATTGCACGGTAAGGCCCCGTAGAGAAGGCAAGCGCCTCATTGTGTTCTGTAAGAGTGAGGTGCTCGTAAAGTTCACAAGTTCCAAACTGACGAGACTGTCTGAACGCCCATTTACATAACCTGGCGAGTTTTCGTTTACATTGTATGTCTGTGTTATGTTTATCTGTCGTCTTGTTTCACCCTGTTTATTGTAAAGCGACTTTGAGTATTAGAAAAGCGCTAGATAAGTTTAATTTATTATTATTATTAATGTCACCTAGTGCAAACTGGTTTGAACTGCAAAGAAAGTGCACACGAGAACTCTGATACTGTTCAACATTCAGTTTAAAAAGCTGGTTTCACTTCAGTCAAAAGGTACCACAGCTTTACTTGAAAATCAAATGTCTTTGCTTTAGATTAAAGAAAAATCTGTTTCCTTACAGTACAATTTAAAAGAAATTAACTTGTACACCATAAAGCTGTAAATTCCTTTATGTTGAAAGTTCAACCATTTGGAATTCAGTTAAATATCCATCCATCTATCCCTCATTTCATTTTTAACATGTGCCTGCACATTGTTTTTAATGACAATAAATTGAATTGAATTGAACTGAGTTATCCAAACCGCTTAACCTGCTCTCAGGGTCATGGGGATGCTGGAACCTATCCTAGCAGTCATTGGGCAGCAGGTGGGGAGACACCCCGGACAGGCTGCCAGGCCATCACAGGGCATCCATTCATCCATTATCCAAGCCGCTTATCCCAATTGGGGTCGCGGGATGCTGGAGCCTATCCCAGCAGTCATTGGGCGGCAGGCGGGGAGATACCCTGGACAGGCCTCCAGTCCATCAGAGAATTGAACATATGGAATTAATTAAAAACTAAATACACATAGGCCAACACACAAGCTGAAAATCCTTCTTTTGCTGCCATCTAGCAACTGAAATTGTCACTTTGCTGCAGCCTGGATGGATGGATGCATCACAGAGCAACCATTTAAAATTCAGTTCAACAATTCTGCCAACAATTCAAGCAATTCTGTCAGAAACATCTGCTCCAAACTGCAGTGTGGCCAAAAATAATCACCGGCATCGTCACCGGCACAAATTTAAGTAGAGCAAAAATCTCTTAGCTGACACCATAAGCTTTCCACCAACTTTATATGATGCCAAAGGATAGAATCGATGAGATCCTGTGGGTTCACAATGGCTACATCACTGTAGGCACTTTCAACAATCCCATATCCCCGAAAATGTTCAAAGTACCAAAAGGAAAGTTTCTCCACTATGAATGAGACCTCTGTGCCAACAACCAGAATGCTATGAATTCGACCAAACTCTGAAAACCCACCACAGACGCCAACAGACAGAATCATTCCTCTACTATATAAAGTCCCATGCAATGTTGCATTTGAAGCCAGAGACAAGGCACTCGGATTTGAATATTTGTTCTCAACTGCCATCCTCAGCCATGTTTCAAGAGCTGACATTTTGACTACTTTCAATTATTCAACACGCAGTGGTGCTTTGAAGAAATGTTGAGTCCAAAGCATAAGCAATCATGAGTAGATGTTTACAAACCCCAATTCCAGTGAAGTTGGGACGTTGTGTAAAACGTGAATAAAATCAGAATACAATGATTTGCAAATCCTTTTCGACCTATATTCAATTGAATACACTACAAAGACAAGATGTTTAATGTTCAAACTGATAAACTTCTATTGTTTTTTGCAAATATTCACTCATTTTGAATTTGATGCCTGCAACATGTTCCAAAGAAGCTGGGACAGGGGCAACAAAAGACTGGGAAAGTTGAGGAATGCTCAAAAAACACCTGTTTTGAACATTCCACAGGTGAACAGGTTCATTGGAAACAGGTGAGTGTCCTGATTGGGTATAAAAGGAGCATCCCCGAAAGGCTCAGTCGTTCACAAGCAAGGATGGGACGAGGGTCACCACTTTGTGAACAACTGCGTGAGTAAATAGTCCAACAGTTTAAGAACAACGTTTCTCAACATACAACTGCAAGGAATTTAGGGATTTCATCATCTACAGTCCATAATATCACGTGGGCTCAGGAGCACTTCAGAAAACCATTGTCAGTTAACACAGTTCGTCGCTACATCTACAAGTGCAAGTTAAAACTCTACCATGCAAAGCCAAAGCCATATATCAACACCACCCAGAAACGCCACCAGCTTCTCTGGGCCCGAGCTCATCTGAGATGGACTGACGTAAAGTGGACAAGTGTGCTGTGGTCTGACGAGTCCACATTTCAGATTGTTTTTGGAAATCATGGACGTCGTGTCCTCCGGGCTAAAGAGGAAAAGGACCATCCAGATTGTTATCAGCGCAAAGTTCAAAGCCAGCATCTGTGATGGTATTAGGGGTGTTAGTGCCCATGGCATCATGGGTAACTTGCACATCTGTGAAGGCACCATTAATGCTGAAGGTACATACAGGTTTAGGAGCAACATATGCTGCCATCCAAGCGACATCTTTTTCAGGGACGTCCCTGCTTGTTTCAGCAAGACAATGCCAAGCCACATTCTGCACGTGTTACACCAGTGGGGCTTCGTAGTAAAAGAGTGCAGGTACTAGATTGGCCTGCCTGCAGTCCAGTCCTGTCTCCCATTGAACATGTGTGGCGCATTATGAAGCGCAAAATACGACAACGGAGACCCCGGACTGTTGAGCAACTGAAGTCGTACATCAAGTAAGAATGGGAAAGAATCCCACCTACAAAGCTTCAACAAGTAGTGTCCTCAGTTTCCAGATGCTTATTGAGTGTTGTTAAAAGGAAAGGTGGTGTAACACAGTGGTAAACATGCCCCTGTCCCAGCTTTTTTGGAACATGTTGCAGGCCTCAAATTCAAAATGAGTGAATATTTGCAACAAAAAAAATAAAAATAAAGTTTATCAGTTTGAACATTAAATATCTTGTCTTTGTAGTGTATTCAATTGAATATATGGGTCGAAAAGGATTTGCAAATCATTGTATTCTGTTTTTATTTACGTTTTACACAACGTCCCAACTTCATTGGCATTGGGGTTTGTACTTGCTAACATTTTGAGGGGGTTTTTGAAACTGTGTGTGTCATGCACAACCTTCTTGAAGAAGCTATGCTTCACATCAAAATGCATTGTCCACAGATCAACCAGAGGACCAAATCAGCAGATCAGGTGTGGATAGGTGCTCGAAGTAATGCTTTGGTTGCAACGTCTCATTGGGGAAGACATCTGTGAACAGCTGACAATGAGCAGAAATCTTACTCTCCAGATAACAGAGATTCCTCTGATAAATTTGAACTAACGGCTGATTCCACAGTATCTTTTAAGTCCATTAACAGTTCCCATGCTTTTTCATCCTCAGGCACCATACCACCTACCATGAGAGGGATCAGCCTTAGCAGAGTCCAATTTTCATGACCATTTTCTCCAATTGTTTTCTTTAAGTAAAATATCTTAGGAATTCTTTGAGGTTGGTTAACCTTATCTGAATAGGAGTATGGAAATGAGTGGATAATGCTGTTGAGCTTCTCAAAGGTAAAGCACTTGGCATCAATCAATTTCTGCAGACACAGAGTTAATTCAAAAGGTATAATCCCTTCAAACAGATCATGCAGAACATCCGGAGGAAAGCCAGTAATGGTGTGAAAGATGGATAGGTGTTTCTGTAGAACACATTCAGATTTCACACCATTCCCTTTTGTCAATAACTCATTGCTTTTGGTCCTGTTGCTCAGGACTTCTAAGTAGAAAGAGTCCCTGTCTCATCTTTGTAGGTTGAATGTCATTCAAAGATGCTACGCAAAATCTGCAAAAAAATTTCCACATGAAAACTTCCCTGAAATCCAAGTCCATGAGCTCCACCCAAGATTGTCTGCAGACACGATTCATAGCCATACACTCTCACTTCAGAATTGAGACTTGATTGGTACTGAGTCCCAATTCAAAATTACCCAATACAACTGCTCTAGTTTTATTTTATTTTTTTTCCCGAGAAGTTCCCAAAGGGTCGGCTATTTCAAAATCATCAATATAAAACCCAAGTGAAAGTCTGAAACCTTGGCCATCAACAAGCTTGTTGTCTTTAAAATATTTACCATCAAAAGATGAACTGTGATATCCTTGTGTACTCTCCTAGACAGGAAACGTCTTCTTAAGTGCTTCAGGTTGCTCCAACAGAGTCCTCAAAGCCTTCAGAAGAGGAACATAAACAAATGTGTGCTTTTGTGCTCTACTAAACACAATCTACAGGTTCAATTAGGTTGAAATTGTTTTTAAAGTAGCTTTTTCGCTTATGGTTGGTTTGAAAGGACGTTTTTCAGTGGTGGCATTCAGAAAGGGGTTAGCTTTTGTAACATACCTGCAATATCAGCAACAATGGACTCATTAACATTACAGTTTTGCTTTAGCAGAACGTCTTTAATTGCACAACGTGTGTTTGATTTTGTGATCGACAGAATGTCATTTATATTGCCAGTGATCTGCTGAGAAGCACTTTGGGACACATGAAATGCTGACTGCATACACAGAAACAAGGCTGCAAGTTTGCGTTCAAGTATCAGCTCACTGTCTTCAGGGTCTAAGTCTGAAATTTGATCTTCTGCCTGTATTTCTTCAGCTTGAACTTGTACACGCTGTGAATATGAAGCCGTATCAAACTCTCTATCTGTACTATTTACAGCACAAACAGATGTCCCGAAGTCATCCGATGTGTGTTTTTTGTGTCTCTTGGTCTTGTGAGCTCTGAAAGTGATGTGGTTGTTGCTGCTAAAATCACAGTTTGAAATGGACAACGAACCCTCTCGTGGTTTTTCAAATGTCTTCCTAAATGTTGGAGAAATGTTGTCTGAGAGCAAATGTCTTTAAACTCACACAATTCACACTGAAAAGTGGCATTTTTGGTGCATTTGTCCATTTAGGATGTGCTCTCCATAGATGGGTATTTAAGGCCCCTGTTGTTTTAAAAGTATAAACACACTCAGGATGTAAGCAGGGAAAAGAACCTCTACCAGCTTCCCAGTGTTGAAGTCTGTAGTGCTTCAGCAATGTCTTGCTGCTCAGTAGAAAACTTACAATAACGGCACTGCATTGAGATTTCTGCATGTTAGCGATGAAGCACCTGAAATATAAAAACAAAGTAAAATGTATTAATTAAAACAGCTGTTAAACACTGTCGTGGGTCTTTTTTTCTTTTTTTACCCGTAGGGCTAGTCAACCGAAACAGCCCGTTAATAATGTTCGTTACTATTTTGGTCAACCAAGCTAATTATCAAAGCTGAAATGCTAATTTGGCAAATGGGCCTACTTGATACTAGCTGTATTAGTCATCGTATTAGCGAACCGGTTTGATTTTTAATCTGACTTTTACACAGAGAGTAAAGGGGAAGGACCTACCAGGACCCAGAAGGAGGGGGGGGGGCTCTGGAAGCTTGCGGTTAAGTTTGTTTTGGTTTGCAAATTTTTATTTCTAAATAATTAGTGTCATAACTTCAGTTAAAATTGTCTCAATACATTGGTTGAGACTTAAAGAAAATAGTGGAGGCTCTCTGATGCCCCTCTCACCCCTTACAAAAGGTGCAACACGGTCTAGTCCGCCCCTCACAAGCATCTTCTCAATGCAGCTCACCTAGTCCTGTCGCGAGTGCTGATACAAGCACAGCAGAGGCGGAGTCGTGTCTTTCCCAAAAGAAAGCAAAATCTGGGTTCCAGAAAAGTGGACATGTACTGTGGAATAAACATCATGGGTGTCAGGATCAGTACCCTAAGTTGCATCAAAGTTTGAAGTGATGTGGTACATTTTTCTCAATCCCTGCAAGATAGTTAAGTTAGGTTAAAATAGATTAATGTACTGTGATTGTAGAACTCAAAGAAGAAAAAGTGACGCGTGACAGACAAAAGAGGAAAGGGGCCCACGGAGATGCTTATGTATAGGACCCATAATTGTATGCTACACCCCTGCTTTTACGCCGTAGCCACCCCTGGAAACCGGTGGATGCGTGCTTGGGAGGGGGTGCGCAATTAAAAAATGGGCCTGTGTGATGGCCTGGCGGCCTGTCCAGGGTTTCCCTCCCCCCCGCCCGCTGCCCAATGACTGCTGGGATAGGCTCCCGCATCCCCGCGACCCTGAGAGCAGGATAAGCGGTTCGGATAATGGATGAATGGATGCTGCTGTTGTTGAATTCATGGTTCACCTCATCCAGACGATATGGAACTACAAGACAATGAAGCCAGGCCACATTACACGAGACAAAATAAATTCATTTTGAGTGTTTTCAATGAACACATCGCTCATAGATTGCTTTGTTGAGGCTCTTGTTTACATTTTTTTTACATGCCTAACAGAGCGCATTGCTAACAAGATGGCACACCCGTCGCAACATACAACGCGGCTGACGTACCTTTACATTCCCTATATATCAGATGTGCTGACATAAAGAAAGTAGGCCTACATGCTTGCAGCTATAAATGTTTCTTTGCAACAAGAGTCACAGTCAGCCCTGTCTTAGAGGCAAGTGGTAAAAAAAAAAACAGTAAAAAAAAGTGAGCTCCCCGAAATCCATGGTATAGTCTGCACACTGGGCTGGTTATGAGTGGTTGTGGATCTGCGGGGCGGGCAGCACTCTGCAATTTGAAAAGGTTTGTTAAATTTGACGCTTTACAATTGCCTAATTGGCCTAAATGGACGAGCCGGCCCTGGTCTGGCACATGAGGGCTTCTTGAGCCAGCCGTGTTCTCGGAAAGCTGTTTTCCCCATCCACAGTACAATGTGAGACCAGCATGTTCAAATTCGTCCACTTTGGAGTTTTTCCGAGAGCTAGTACATTTTTAGTGGTTAAAAATAGTGGCTTAGAGCTGACGGCAAGCCAAAACGAAGAAAAAAAGATGCGTTTTTAAAAATTTTCCATAAGAGTTGGTGGTAAGACACCCTGTTGACGCGCATGGCGATGTGAACAGCTATAGCAGGAATGAGATTTAGCTGTCAAGAAAATCTTTTATTTAAAAGATTTCACTGGGCATCTGTCAGATCCTAGGACTTGCCACTTTGCATTAATTGAATTGCCTGTTCTAACAATGCAGCAGAGAAGGGCCTCTTACTTTTGATGACTACCAGTGGAAGTGTTGAGAAAGTCTTTTCTTGCAAAAAAAAGTCAGACATTCAGGCCTCATTGTCAGAAGTCTCTGACACATACAGTGGGGAGTGAATCTCTCAAAAGCATTATTAATCTCGGTAGGACCTGTGGGCGCCAGCGCTATAATGGATCTGAGCAATATTTGATATGACGTCAGCCTTGCTTTCAAGTGATGGGCCGGGGAGGGGACTCTGTCCTTGTGCTCAGAGAAGGAGCATCAAGTACAAAGCAAGAGCTGCTCGGCCTTGTAGATAAAAGATCAAGCTCTGTCTGGAGTTTGAGCCTTTCTTTTTAAAGTTTGCTATACGGAGTTGCTGAATAAAGGCTGTCCAGGTCAGCTGTGGATGTGATACTTATTCACATGAGGTGTACTATGAAATGATTTTGCCCCTAATAAATGGCTAATTTTCTCACAGAAGGAATGGGGGAGGTGTGATATGTCCTGTTGATCTCCAGAACAAAACCAAGAGCCCGGGAGACATACAGCGGTGCTTGAAAGCTTGTGAACTCTTTAGAATTTTCCATATTTCTGCATAAATATGACCTAAAACATCATCAGATTTTCAAACATGTCCTAAAAGTAGATCAAGAGAACCCAATTAAACAAATGAGACACAAATATTAAATTTGGTCATTTATTTATTCATTGAGGAAAATGATCCAATATTACATATCTGTGAGTGGCAAAAGTATGTGAACCTTTGCTTTCAGTATCTGGTGTGACCCCCCCGCCCCCCCGTGCAGCAATAACTGCAACTAAACGTTTCTGGTAACTGTTGATCAGTCCTGCACATCGGCTTGGAAGAATTTTAGCCCGTTCCTCCGTACAGAACAGCTTCAGCTCTGGGATGCTGGTGGGTTTCCTCACATGAACTGCTCGCTTCAGGTCCTTTGACAACATTTTGATTGGATTAAGGTCAGGACGTTGACTTGGTCATTCCAAAACATGAACTTTATTCTTCTTTAACCATTCTTTGGTAGAACAACTTGTGTGCTTGGGCTTGTTGTCTTGCTGCATGACCCACGTTCTCTTGAGATTCAGTTCATGGACAGATGTCCTGACGTTTTCCTTAAGAATTTGCTGGTATAATTCAGAATTCATTGTTCCATCAGTAATGGCAAGCCGTCCTGGCCCAGATGCAGCAAAACAGGCCCAAACCACGATACTACCACCACCATGTTTCACAGATGGGATAAGTTCCTATGTTGGAATGCAGTTTTTTCCTTTCTCCAAATGTAACTCTTCTCATTTAAACCAAACACTTCTATTTTGGTCTCATCCGTCCACAGAACATTTTTCCGATAGCCTTCTGGCTTGTCCAAAGTGATCTTTAGCAAACTGCAGATGGGCAGCAATATTGTTTTTGGAGAGCAGTGGTTTCTCCTTGCAACCCTGCCATGCACCCCATTGTTGTTCAGTGTTCTCCTGATGGTGGACTCATGAACATTAACACTAGCCAATGTGAGAGAGGCCTTTAGCTGCTTAGAAGTTAACCTGGGTTCCTTTGTGACATGGCCGACTATTACACGCCTTGCTCTTGGAGTGATCTTTGATGGTCGACCACTTCTGGGGAGGGTAACAACGGTCTTGAATTTCCTCCATTTGTATATAATCTGTCTGACTGTGGATTGGTTGAGTCCAAACTCTTTAGAGATGGTTTTGTAACCTTTTCCAGGCTGATGAGCATCAACAACGCTTTTTCTGAGGTCCTCAGAAATCTCCTTTGCTCTTGCCCTGATGTACTTCCACAAACATGTGTTGTGAAGATCAGACTTTCATAGATCCCTGTTCTTTAAATAAAACAGGGCGCCCACTCGAACCTGATTGTCATCCCATTGATTGAAAACACCTGACTCTAATTTCCCCTTCAAATTAACTGCTAATCCTAGAGGTTCACATACTTTTGCCCGTCACAGATATGTGATATTGGATTATTTTCCTCCATACATACATGACCAAGTATAATATTTTAGTCTCATTTCTTTAATTGGGTTCTCTTTATCTACTTTTAGGACTTGTATGGAAATCTGCTGATGTTTTAGGTCACATTTATGCGGAAGTATAGAAAATTCTAAAGGGTTCGCAAACTTTCAAGCACCACTGTATGCTCAAAAATTAGTGTCCGACAATAATTTAACATCTATTTGAAATTTGTGATTTATTCTCTTTAGTATTTTCATAGAACGCTTTTGAAATAGCACAATTCACTCACAATGGTTAAGTTTAGACTACTTTTTTACTACTTTTTTTTTAACTGATCCCCATTGGGGCAATTCTTTTTCTGCATTTAACCCACCCTAGCTGTGTACTGGGCAGCCACTGTGCAGCGCCCGGGGACCAACTCCAATTCTTCTTGTCATGCCTTGCTCAGGGGCACAGACAGGAGTATTAACCCTGACATGCATGTCTTTTTTGATGATGAGGGAAACCGGAGCACCCGGAGGAAACCCGCCACAGACACGGGGAGAACATGCAAACTCCACACAGAGGACGACCTGGGATGACCCCAACGTTGGACAACCCCGGGGTTCGAACCCAGGACCTTCTTGCTGTGAGGCACCAGTGTTAACCACTGGGCCACCGTGCTGCTCAGACTGCTAATCTTTAGTGTGAAATAAAAAATGCGCTAAATTAAAAAAGAAAATAAAACTCAGACAAAGTTAACACTGAAATCTAGACACCAAAAAAAAAAAAAGTTTTCTTGGATACAAGTTCTTTTAAAATTGTCCCTGAAGTTCATATTAGAAGTTTCACAAGGAAAGCGTCTTTTGGTTCTAGCTGAAAAATAAAGTATTTCTGCTTCCTCCCTTTTCTTGTGAAATGTTTTTTTTTCCCCCCATCTGGCCATTTCATACAAAGACCTGTTTCACCGGTTTGAAGACAAAAGAAAAGATATTGACGATACCGCCACATGCAGTGTTCGAATACTTCTAATTTGAGAGTGGAAAACTATTGATAGGTTCACGGCATTGATGGAGACAGCTGGGAGTATGATTTTGGATCAGTGACTTGAGAAGACTTTCTGATGTTTTCATCAACATCTTCCTGAAGAGAGAGAGAGAGAGAGAGAGAGAGAGAGAGAGAGAGAGAGAGAGAGAGAGAGAGAGAGAGAGAGAGAGAGAGAGAGAGAGAATGAAGATAAATGTAATGTGGTTTAATGTTATTTTAACCGCTGCATAAAAACGAAGTGGTTATGACAGTGAAAAACTGAACACAACAGAACAGAGGTGAACATTTTGTGAGAAAGGCAGATACACGCATCAAATTTACTCAAAAAAAAATGGCGGGGTGAAGCTCAACTGAATAATATATGAACGTCACATTTCAATCACACAGAACAAACCACGTTGATGAGCATGCATGAGTTCGGCTGTTGTAACTTAGAGGACTTGTATTTCAATTGATCATCAACGCATGTAAACATATATTGTTCAGTTTATCTTGGTTACCCCAACACAGATGTTGTGAAGCACTTTTGTACTTGAAAGGAAAATCCCCTCTGTCTATCTGCAACAAGGACAACGCGTGAAAATCCCCTGCAGGTGTTCCTGATCGTTTCTGCATTTCCGGACAGGCAGTGAAACGGTTCTTTCCCCGGCTGCCAAGTAATGCATCAACACATCATTTAGTGGCCGGGGGAACTATATACAGCAGAGTTTCTACTCTCATCTACTCTAAACACGCTGCTCAAAAACCACATCCTGGTTCTCTCGACTAAGCTACATTTCTGATGGTGTAGACAACGTTCCACAACAGCACAGAGGATTTTCCCTCCATCCATCCATTATCCAAGCCGTTTATCCCAGTTGGGGTCGCGGGATGCTGGAGCCTATCCAGGCAGTCATTGGGCGGCAGGCGGGGAGACACCCTGGACAGGCCGCCAGTCCATCACAGGACCGACACACACACACACACACACACCCGATTCACCTGACCTACATGTCTTTGGACTGTCGGAGGAAACCGGAGTGCCCCGGAGGAAACCCACGCAGACGCGAGGAGACTATGCAAACCTCCACACAGAGGACGACCTGGGATGACCCCCCCATGGTCATCCATGGGTTTCGAACCCAGGACCTTCGTGCTGTGAGGCGACCGCGCTAACCACTGCGACACCGTGCCACCCATGGTAACATGACCCTGTATATTGCTCAATCTCACGTTTGTCCGCCAGACCGGATGGGGGCTTCTGCTGCTGCAGAGGATTTTATGGATGACAATACAGAGGCCTGCCCGCAATGCATTCTGGTACATGTAGGCGCTGTGGGAGAGATTCGGAGAGCAGGAGAACACCGATTTCTCCATCAATACAGTACACAATGAGGACTTTATTGCTTCAATCCACTACATTACTCATCGGCACTGATGCACAGACACAAAAGAATAGGTGAAATGTCCCTTTAAAGGTGAGGTACTTATACTGGCTATAGAAGTTATTATTTAGTCTAGCCACCTGTACAAGATCCATAGTGATGACAAGAACTGACTTTGCACGCAAATGATTGACAGGAAGTAGGACCGCCCCATCACAGAGAGCTCACCTGATTGCTTGAGGGTTACCAGGCGTGGCAAAGCCTTAACCAATCAGGGGAGATCAGGTGAGGATTTGAGCCCCTGAAGACAGACGCAGGGTTAAACAAAGAAGGCTGATTTTCTGTCAGACCATTTGAATTACTGGTAGCTTTATGAGTGATACGACATTTTCACAAATAACGCTGAAAGAAAGTTGCCTATGCTAGCTTTAAGCAGATTTAACAGGTCGTAAGATGGGAAGCAAATCCAACCAAAAGTATGTCTAGTCAATTTTGTTTTTATAAATAAAGGAACAACAACGGATAAGGAACAACTCCCTAAAAAAAAAAAATTTAACAGAGGGAAAAAATAGGAAGAGACCTCAGGGAGAGCAACGGAGGAGAGATCTCTCCCCCAAGATCGACAACCTGCCATGGATGTTGTGTTTACACAATTTACATAATACAACAGTATTCTGTATAGTATGTATTCTGTATTCTGTCTAGTATTTGCAGTGGGTGCCTCTACGACCTGCCTGAGTGAAATAAGTTATTAGAAATATGAGAAAGATAGCAGAGGAGATAAATAACCCAGGAACAACAGTAAGTGTGCTTGGACTGACAGGGCAACTATTTCCTCTGAGATGTATTGTTTGGTGCCTTGATGACAGCCATACATAGTCAAAGGTTGTCCACAACTAATGCTAAATATAAAGGAGTCATAAGAGAAATAGCCAAATATTTCAAACATTATTGGGTCATTGCCAGTCCACATACAAGCCAAGCTTCTTAGCCATTGCCAAAAACATTCATTATCCTGAGTAGCATTGGGCAGGCGGTCTGATTGTTAATATTCTGCACGATGGGCTGGTAGAGTAGCAGTGCTTTTGTGTTGTCCCATCACTGGAAGACAGTGTTGTGTAAATTAATCTGTCTCACCTGTTTACTATGAGCCCGGCTGTAAGGAAACCAGTGTCACTTTCTCTTTGGCCATGAGGAAGAGGATTTATCTTCACCCACCCTTTGACTTGCAGCTCAGACAGACAGGAATCAGGAACACTTTATTTGTCACGTCAACCAAAAACTACAAATACTTCAAGAACACACATACTAACTAACACATATATCCAAACTAAACAATAAATAAATACATAAATAAATAAATGCCCAAGGGAACAAATGGCAGCCAGGATGACTGGCGGAACTGCCGGTCTGCATGGGCTAGCAGTTAGCTTAGCCTGCCCTGCTTTCACGTCCTGTCAGACCGCCCTCCCTCGGTGCTTCGTCCTCGAGTGCAGCTCCAGGCAGGGACCGTGGTCCTTGGGCCCACTGGACGCAACTGACCAGGTTCCCCCTGCCGATCCAGCACCAGCTCTCCCAGCCAGACACCTTCGACACACCTCCCCGCACTCCACATGACGACACCAAAAACACCACAGGCGTGGCCGCCGCCAGACCACCCTCGGTGTTATCGGAACTGCCAGTCTGCATGGACTAGCAGTTAGCTAGTTAGACAGTTAGTTGGACAGATTCTCCAACAGATTTTAAAATCATGAATACTTTTACGCTTCAAAGGGATAAACAGATACGACTAAGACATGATGTAAGAAATGCAGTGCAAGTGTCTAAGCATTGGAAAGCACCAAGATTGTGTCAACCCTGTTGTTAATTTTACAGCTGTAAGCTACACATGATAGTCTGCATTTCTTAAGGTCTGATGGTCTTCAGAGCTGAACCAGCATCAGTATCTGGCCAAATGTGTTAAAGTAGGGACTTATTAGAACTGATAACGTGAACAATGGCATGTCTTTTCAGATGTGGATTTGTGACTGAAGCTCTGAAATGTGGAACTAATGCTACCCTGGCCTTGAGGAACCAGAAGCAGGATTTGAATAGTGCCTGCTTCCTCTTTCTGTAAGGTTTGCATCATAGGGCAGGGAACTTGCAAATGATGTTGTATTTGCCATTATCTTGATCTCCGTCTACCAAAGACTGTGTGACCTTTGCATTTTCATCACAAATCTCATCATCACCCTGACAACACCTGAGTGATAAACAGCTCTGCAAGTATTTCATTTAGTGAATGATTAAAATATGAAAATCCAACACTCTTTTTTTTTTGGTTGGCGTTTGTTATGAGATTGCAAATATTTACCCCACTGGTTACTTGTTTTCTCTGACTTCCTGTGTGTGTGTGTGTGTGTGTGTGTGTGTGTGTGTGTGTGTGTGTGTGTGTGTGTGTGTGTGTGTGTGTGTTATCAAGAATTCATGTGCAAGCTGTAAAGCTGGCCACATGGAAGACTACAGGGCTAAGAATGTACCAATGCAGTCTCATCACAAACCTCATTTACTGCCTTATGACTCTCGCTCCAAGTCAATGGGGACACTGAATTGTTCCAAATGCAAATGTAAATGTATTCCCCCAGCCATTAGCAGGTTAAATTAATGATCTGACATGTTTTTTATCACCTGAAGTCAATTAACATACATTTAAATAGGATATTTTTCTTCAACAGAGGTAAATCTCTGTAATGCACAAATTACATTATTTAGCTGCATAAAAAGTAAAGACCTGCAAAATTACTCAACTTTAATTAACTGACAAGTATTCAAATCCTTCGCATTAATTCAAATTAGACGTATTCACTTTTCAGCTTTTGTGTGAGATCGCACTAAATGCATCTGCGAGGTCCACCTGAGTTGATTTTTAGTCCACCCATGTTCAGCTGGGTGACTTTACAGTAAATATTAATATACTTAGTGAAGATTCACGCCTGAAACGGCAGATGAGATGAATCCTGCTGTCATCTAGACCAAAGAACCTTCTGGGCTAAAGGTAAAACCCCCACCACATCCGTCATTGAGCTGCAGTACGCCGATGACAACGCCCTCGTGTCCCTCGTAAAAGAGGAACTGCAGCGCATGCTGGACGCCTTTGCAAGGGCACACAAGCAGCTTGGCCTGGACATTAACATAAAAGAGACTCATATCCTCTACTAACCCCCACCCAACAGAAATATGCCTGCTCTGCCCCCATCCATCTCTGTAGACAAGTCTGGACTCGAAAACGTGGAACGGTTCCCATATCTTGGCAGCCTTCTCTCCTCCAAAACCAACACTGACATTGAAATACACCATCATCTCAGTTGTACCAGCCGGGGCTTCTCAAGACTGAGTAAAAGGGTTTTTGAAAACCACAACCTTCAGGCCAGAATAAAAATTCTGGTGTACAAAGTGGCAGTGCTGCCCACCCTACTGTAACGGGTCAGAAACCTGGACTACATATAGCAGGTACCTGAAGGCACTCGAAGCATATCAACGCCGATGCCCCAGGAAGATCCTTAAGATCAGCTGGGAGGATAAGTGCACTAACAGCGTCCTCGAGGAGGCCAACATGCCGACTATAACTGCCACCATCGCACAACGTCCGCTGAGATGGACTGGCCACGTCCTCTGCACGTCTGACTCTCGCCTTTCGAAACAAGTCCTTTACTCTCAGCTTGTGACAGGACGCCGTGCCCCAGGAGGACAAAAGAAGTGATATAAAGATAACATCGAAAGGTTTGGCATCGACCTTAACGCCTGGGAACAAGCAGCGAAACACAGGGCGGCCTGGAGACCGGCTGCCCGTCAGGGTGCTGGGCGCCACAACCATGACCTCCACCGTGCTGCTGAAAACAAGCGCGGACTCAGAAAGGAGCGAGGTACCAGAAAGGCCCAAACCACATCCTCAAACACTTCTTCACACCCTTGCCCACATTGCCCCAAAATATGCGACCCCGGGATTGGTCTCGATGCCCACCTGAAGACCCACAAGGACCGAGAAGGAGGACAGTCAAACTCGACCCCTAGTGACCACCATGATGATGATGATGGTGTGTATGTGTGAGAGAGAGAATGCATATTAAATGTTTGCATGCATGTATTCATTTGTGTGTGTATGTGTATGTGTGTGTGTGTGTGTGTGTGTGTGAGAAAGAAAGAATGCATATTAAATCCGTGTGTGTGTGTGTGTGTGTGTGTGTGTGTGTGTGTGTGTCTGTGTATGCGCCCGAAGTTACATGTGCAAGTACTGGATAGGATTACCAGGAAATTGGATTCCTGCTTGTCCTCCCATAAGATATGCATGACCAAGAACAGAATGAAAACAATCGATCACCAAAATAATGCTTTTTCAAGCCAAAGGGTCGAGTTCCAGCAAAAGCCACTAAGATTCGGCTGCGGGAGTTGAGCCAACACGCTTTACATATATACTGCATCCACTTTCTTTGGGCTAAAGAAAGTTATGTGAATGAGAATCTTTTTTTTTTTAAAACCTGAAAAAGAGCATCAGCTGTAGTGTTTTCCCTGCAGCAGCAGCTCCGGGCCAGTTGTTTGTCGTTGCGAAAGCCTCTTAAAGGAAATTACTGCGGAATCATCCTTCCCTAATCTCTGATACACGATAAAGGATTGATTGTAGTCATTACGGAGTTGGAAGTCTGCACACCTCTCTTGCATTCAGGGCATTAATTGTGTGCTGCGAGGCTGCGAGTGTTCAGCGAGCTAACCCAGGTAATTATGCTACACTTCCATTTTCCCTGGAAGAATGTAATGCCGTGCCAAAATGACCCGGCATTACCGCTGAGCTGCCCTCTCTAACCACCTCTCTCTCACTCTCTCTCTCTACTGCTGAGCTGCCCTCTCTAACCACCTCTCTCTCACTCTCTCTCTCTACTGCTGAGCTGCCCTCTCTAACCACCTCTCTCACTACTGCTGAGCTGCCCTCTCTAACCACCTCTCTCTCACTCTCTCTCTACTGCTGAGCTGCCCTCTCTAACCACCTCTCTCTCACTCTCTCTCTCTACTGCTGAGCTGCCCTCTCTAACCACCTCTCTCTCACTCTCTCTCTCTACTGCTGAGCTGCCCTCTCTAACCACCTCTCTCACTACTGCTGAGCTGCCCTCTCTAACCACCTCTCTCTCTCTCTTGCTTGCTCTCTCTCCCCCCTCTCCCTGTCCCTCTCTCGTTCTCTATCATTCTGACTCTCTCACTCTTGCTCTCTCTCCTCTCTCCCTCTCTTGTTCTCTCTCTCACTCACTCACTCTTGTTCTCGCTCTCTCTCTCCCTCTCGCTCTCTCTCACTCTCTCTCTCTACCGCTGAGCTGCCCTCTCTAATCACCTCTCTCACTCTCTCTCTCTACCGCTGAGCTGCCCTCTCTAACCACCTCTCTCTCTCTTCCGTGCTCTCTTGCTTGCTCTCTCTCCCCCCTCTCCCTGTCCCTCTCTCGTTCTCTGTCTATCATTCTGACTCTCTCACTCTTGCTCTCTCTCCTCTCTCCCTCTCTTGTTCTCACTCACTCACTCTTGTTCTCGCTCTCTCTCTCGCTCTCTCCCTCTCGTTCTTTCTCGCACTCTCTCACTTTCTCTCTCGTTCTCCCATTCCCTCTCTCGCTCCCTCTTGTTCTCTCTCTCTCTAACTCTTGTTCTCTCCCTCTTTCTGTCTCTCTCTCTCTCTTTCTGTCTCTCTGTCTCTTGCTCTCACTCTTTCTGTCTCTCTCCTTCCCCCCTCTCTCTCCCTTCCTCTCTCTCATAATACCTTTCATTTGTTATCCTCTCTCACACTATCAGCAGCAGGGTGATCCTCTCTGCAGCCATTAGGCCTGAGCAGGAGGACAGGAGGACACAAGTCACCGTCCCAGCCTGGTAGGAGTAATCTCTCTGGAAGGAGTAATCATCTTTTAAAAGGGACAGTGGTACAGGGAGTAATCCCTTCCTCCGTCCTCAGAAAGGAGATTTGTCTGTACATATCGTCTGTTATGAACTCTGCGAGTGCAAACAGCACAATTTACAACAAACAGGCTTGAAGTGGGAGCGGATGACTTACTGGGCCACAAACAAATGAAGCTTGTGACATCGCAATTTAAATTAGAAAAAAAACCATATCATATCACAACTCATCACGCAGCGGGTGAGGAGAGGACAAGCCCTAAATGGCATGGCTGACAGAAGATTTGCAATTATATGTCTATTCATTTCACACACGGGCCAGGCCATTCTCCACAGGGCGTACTGCAATCAAAGCAGAACAAAAGGCTTCTGATCCCAGACCTGCTCCCACACCACCGTCTTGTCAGCGTCTCAACCTGATAATCTCTTGATGTTGGGGAGGAGGCAGATGAAGGTATAATTTTGAGAGAAGAGGAGACTTCATTTGTCTTACATTTACACTCTGAACGCATGCATGCATGCAGAATCAGAATTAGAAACACTTTGTCGTTTCATTTCATGCTCTTGTGCACATGAAATGAAACGAAACATCGTTTCCCCCAGCCCACAGTGCTGCAACACAACGACAAAAACACACATCCAAAAACTACAAGAACACATAGATCCAAACTAACACATATATCCAAACTAACACATATATCTTAACTAAAAAAACAATTAAAAAAAATCACTGTCCAGGAGAACGAACGCCAGCCGGGATGACTGGCAGAACTGCCGGTCTGCATGGGCTAGCAGTTAGCTTAGCCTGCCCCGCTTCCACGTCCTGTCAGACCACCCTCGGTGTTTCCTCTTCGGGTGCAGCTCAGGTCAGGGCCGTGGTCCTTGGGCCCACAGGATGCAGAAGACCAAGCTCTCTCAGCCAATCCAACGCCAGCTCTCCCAGCTAGACACCTTCAACACACCTCCTCGCGCTCCACACGATGACGCCAGACCACCCTCGGTGTTTCCTCTTCGGACACAGCTCCAGGCAGGGCCGTGGTCCCTGGGCCCACCGGACACAGCAGACCAAGCTCTCCCAGCCGATCCAGCGCAAGCTCTTCCAGCCATCAAACGAAGACACACTTAGATGCAGACGTGGACAAAGACACTGCATGGCGGTACTGAGCGAGGCTGCTGCAATGTGAATTTGCGCCACCATCTTCCCACACTGGAAGCGGAAGTGTAGGAAGTGGCGGTTGAAGAAATTAAACTTTTCCCATCCTCGCTTTATTTCCTCGAGGGGCGGCCAGGAGCAGTGGACAGCCCTTTCCTTCGATATTCCAGATGGATGTCCATGTCGTGGTCAGGGACAGGACAGGAGAGTGTTCTGCGTGTTTTTTATGGCGGGTCTTTCTGATGTTGGAGGAAACCCATGTGAGTATGAGGAGAAGATCCATCCATCCATCCATTATCTGAACCGCTTATCCTGCTCTCAGGGTCGCGGGG
Source organism: Lampris incognitus (assembly GCF_029633865.1). Taxonomy (NCBI): domain Eukaryota; kingdom Metazoa; phylum Chordata; class Actinopteri; order Lampriformes; family Lampridae; genus Lampris; species Lampris incognitus. The sequence goes on along the minus strand of NC_079228.1, from coordinate 12,295,008 downwards.
ACCTATCCTCGCAGTCATTGGGCAGCAGGCGGGAGACACCCTGGACAGGCCTCCAGGCCAGCCCCCCCCACACACCCACACACACATTCACACCTAGGGACAATTTAGTATGGCCAATTGACACACAGACATGGGGAGAACATGCAAACACCACACAGAGGACGACCTGAGACGACACCCCCCCCCACCCAAGGTTGCACTACCTCGGGGCTTGAACCCAGAACCTTCTTGCTGTGAGGTGACTGCGCTAACCACTGCGCCACCTTGCCGCCTGGGGAGAACATGCAAACTCCAAATAGAAAAGCGCCAGGCCAAGAGATAATAATAATAATAACAATAATAATAATAATAATAATCGTAATAATCATTACATTTATATAGTGCTTTTCTAGACACCCAAAGCGCTTCGCATTTAACTGATCCAACTCCAACACACACACACAGGAACAAAAACTTGTCAGTAACCTTTTATTATTGACACCCATTTCACAACCATGTCCATTAGGAGTGATGAGAAATAACAGCCTTCCGGTTTCCGCTTAGCCCACCTGAGCACGGGGAGAGCATGCAGCTTGCACACAGACCGTCACTGCACAGAGAACATGCAAACTCCCCCAGTGCCAACACAGGACTCGCACCCAGGACCTTCTCGCTACGAGGCACCATGATACACTGTGCTACTGACATCACAAGCGCATGTTTGAGGATATATAGTTGCCTCAGTTTTGGTTTATGATACAACACAGATATACGCTGCACTTTATACAGAAAATCACAGCTCTATTTCACAAAGGACATGGATTTATATTAGAAAAATGTGAGACTGTCCTCCTCCACCAAAAACACGACCCCATAGGTCGTTTGTACAAGCAGCTTATTACGACCTACAGTCACGTTTTAAGCTACTTCCTCGCGGTCCTCCGTAATTATAACACGTTACTTTCCCTGTAACAATAAGCATCTCCTTCCATAAGCTCTCGTGAGAACGAATATTAATAAGAGCAAAGTTTAATGTCACATAGCGGTTATAATGTCCACGCTAGCTGACTTTCTAACTTTTGGCTAACGTTAAGTTAGCTCTTATAACATAATTAATAGGCAAACATACTGCCAATAGCAATCTTAGTTACTATGCTAGACGGCAAAACAACACAAAAACGCACTGACTGCATATTCTATTGTTCTCGAATTGTTTTAAAAACCCACAATGCACAGAGGCAAACTGTATCTGTGGCATACCTCCTGCCTTTAGGAAACGCTCCTGTGGGTCGTATTAGAGCAGTGTTTCCCAACCCAGTACTCAAAACACACCCTATCCTGCAGATTTTCATTGCAACCCTGCATAGGTAGCCCTGCTTGTACTTTCTCAACCAATCATCCCATAGCACTTAATTATGCAAGGTGTGCAAAATCTGACATCATTCATTCCTGATTGGTTGAATAACTACAAACAGGTACCTATTCAGGGTTGCAAAGACAATCTGCAGGATAGGGGGGGTCCTCGAGGACTGGGTTGGGAAACACTGTATTAGAGGACAAACGACCTTTGTGGTCGTATGGGTTGGAGGACTTGTTGAAAATGTTGCATTCACATGATCAGAGTGGGTGAAGAAGGCGGTCACTGTGAATATTTATAAAATGATACCAAGTGACGTCAATGATACACCTGTCAGAGTGTGAATGAGTTTTTTCCTCCAGATGAATCTTGTTGTGTGTGTGTGTGCGTGTGTGGGTGTGTGTGCGTGTGCGTGCGTGTGCCTATGTGTGTGTTTGGTTAAGTGACGCTTAAAAACTCTCCGTTGCAAGCTGCCCCCCACACTCACACGTAACACAATGTATCCTCAAGCAGCTATACTAATATCACTTCAGAAATATGAATGAAATGTAGTGCAATTCAGATCATCCCTGCGCCCCCCCACCCCCACCGTGACACACACATACACACAAACACAATACCATAAGCATCCCTCTCTCTTATGACATCCATGCAATTACCCCCCCCCACCACCACCACCACACAACCATCTCTTACAGCTGCCATGCTGCAGACACAGGGATGCCGGCGGAATTGTGCATTCTGCTCGTGACGACCCCGATCATTTGTTCACATGCAGATTTGTCATTGCCCGTAGCACCATTATTACACATTGTCACAGGCACCCAAAGAGCCATACATCATTTGCAATATTATCATGAATCATGTATTAGTCTTGTGTATGAGAGTACGGGAGGGCACAAGTATATGTGTGTGTGTGTGCGTACGTATGTGTATAAGTATGTGTGTGTGTGTATGCACATGTGTGGTCTCTTGCAGTGCTGAGAGATATAATATGACGTATGTGGATTACAATGGAGGAATGCTAAATGAGGTCTGTGCTGCTTTCTTCTGATAACGGTCAGTTATACTGCTGGATAGCAGAAAGTAGCACGGACACACAGCACTTTGGGCATATTTGGGAAGTTACTGGCTTAATGGCTTTTTTTTTTTCCGATATGCACCATATTCCATTTCTGTGTGTGTGTGTGTGTGTGTGTGTGTGTGTGTTTGTGTTTGTGTATGTGTGTGTGTGTAGCGCCTCCAGTGCAAACTAGGGGTAGCAGTAAAGGCGCTAACATCTAACTAGGTTCAGTGAGGGGTTTGCCCTGACTAACTCACGCGAGGAGTTGATGTGTAGTTGAAGGGTTGACAATTTTATTGCCTCACAACAGCAAAATACACACAACGCTGACTTTTACATAAAAGAATTGAAATAAAACAAAATAGAGCTCTTTAAAGTAAATAAAATAATAAACCAAAGAAAACATTGTTCAAATCACAACCCCCAATGAGTGTTAGCAATTTGAGATGAAAGAAAAATTCAGTTCCTTGTCCTTGAGTGTATGTGTTGGTCCAGGAGTTCAGTTCCTGATCCGTGAGTGTACTTAATATACTTCACAATTACTATTTCTACTCTGGTAGAGTGAATTGGCTGGTGTGCATGGGTTCTTATCTGGTGTCTGGATGAATGATTCAGGCTTGTCAGACGTTTCCTGGGACAGATCCTACAGTTACAGTAGGCCACCGCTTCTATGATGGTCCACAGTCTCACTGGGCTGGGCTCGCCGTCACAGTCTTCCAAATTCTATCTGGTAGTTAAAAACAACCAATCTACACAAATAGTGCAGAATATTAAGTATTTCATTCTATATCTGTTTCTAACATGAGATCTCATTAATTTATTTTCATTCAGAACATCTTACAATATGCTTTCCATTAACGTGTATATGAATTGCGATATCATTACTTAATCACTACATATATATATATATATATATATATATATATATATATATAATTATGTTACACAAAATCAGTGCAATCACAGTGTAGCCTCAATACAAACCATTTAAGTGTGCTAACCACTTAAACCGCATGGCTTTAACGTGAACAGGATAAGAGCCACGCATCTTTAATGCTACACAATTCCCCAACGCTTCACTGACTAAGCTAGCGCTTAGCACTAGCTAACTATCGGCGTGAGCTATCTTCTAGAACATTCAACATGACACAATGATACAATACGTACCAACGTGAGTTCTAAACATTAACATTCTCATAACTATGATACAATACGTACCAAAGTACGGGCTATTCAAACATTAGACATTCTTATAACCCCGACTGGTTTTATGAGGAGTATCTTAACGGCCATATGACCCAGCGTTATCCTCTCCCTTCAGTGGTTAGCAATAAGCTAGCTAGCTAGCACAGAAACCTGCTTTACTCACCGGAGTTCCAAACACTTAAAACTCCACACACCTTCGTCTCGTAAGCTCACAGATGAGATTCTGGTTATACATAACACTTCTCACAATCAAAACGTGTCCATACTCTTAACTTTCTGAGGCTATGTATAATGACATTCAGTCGTCGGTTCAAGAGCACAATTCCCAGGATGTTCACAAAAAGAAAAAGAGAGAAGAAGAAAAAAAGACGACTGCGTGTAGCAGTCTCTGCCCCAGCGAGTTGTATAGTGCGCCCCTTGAGGAGAAGCATGTCACTACACCTCTAAATCGATGACTATTCGTAGCCCTATATGTCGTGTGTGTGTGTGTGTGTGTGTGTGTGTGTGTGTGTGTGTGTGTGTGTGTGTGTGTGTGTGTGTGTGTGTCACAGTGGTGCAGGGGTTAGCGTGGTCGCCTCACAGCAAGAAGGTCCTGGGTTCGAGCTCTAGTGTAGTCTACCTTGGGGGTCGTTCCTGTGTGGAGTTTGCATGTCCCCCCCTCCCACAGTCCAAACACATGTGGGTCAGGTGGATCGACCACACTACTGTCCCTAGGTGTGTGTGTGTGTGTGTGTGTGTGTGTGTGTGTGTGTGTGTGTGTGTGTGTGTGTGTGTGTGTGTGTGTGTGTGTGTGTGTGTGGGCCCTGTGATGGCCTGGTGGTCTGTCCAGGGTGGCTCCCCTCCTGCCGGCCAATGACTGGTGGGATAGGCTGCAGCATCCCTGCGACCCTGAGAGCAGGATAAGCGGTTTGGATGATGGACGGATGGCTATATATATATATATATATGTGTGTGTGTGTGTGTGTGTGTGTGTGTGTGTGTGTGTGTGTGTGTGTGTGTGTGTGTGTGTGTGTGTGTGTGTGTGTGTGTGTCCATATTTGTTTCGCTCGCTCTGTCACCGGGGATGCGTCTGTCTCCCTCTGCCTGTCAGCTCCAGGGGAAACAGACGAGTCGCTTTGTAATTGTCTACGGATCACATTATTCTGGGATGGACAGGTAGACAAAACACTGACAAGCGTCGCCATGGAAACCCTGATACATCTTTCCCTCGCTCTCCCTTCCTATTGTAGGTCTGCGGATCGCGTCTTAGTATTTCTGTTTCGGTGCCACCCTCTCTTTACACTCCCTCTCTCTCTCTCTCCCTCCCTCCCTCCCTCTCTCCCTCCCCCCCCCCCTTCTGTGTGTATCGCTCTCTCTGTCAAAGATGTGTGCGCTCTTCCCCAGGAGATTGAAAGCCCTTGAAAGTCCAGACCCCTGCAGAGAGCCCCCTCCCATGTATGATCCACATACAGTGTCTTCACTTCCCCAGACACACACACACACACACACACACACACACACACACACACTGGCATGCGCCTGTGCTACTTAATAAATTGTGTTCAGCCACTGGCCTGCGGTGCCCCGTGGGTCAGTGTGCGGCAGGGAGGCATTAATCATGTGGAGAAGAATGTGTGTAAGCAAACGCTGGCTGAACACCAGCAGCCGGCGCCGTCCGTCCGTCCGTCCGTCCGCCTGCCGGCCTCGCCGCAACCCACATGCCCCGCGCTCCCCGCCCGCCCGCCCGCCCGCCCGCCCCCAGCGAGAGAAGACCAGGCCTCGCTGGCTTTGTGTGCCATAATTTGACCTTTGCGTTTCTGTTTGTGTGTGTTTTTCGGTGCACATTTCTAATTTTCCCACGTCTGTGTGAGGAGGGGTGTGTTTTTGTGTGTGTGTGTGTGTGTGTGTGTGTCTGTCCATTTGGTGATTCTGTTGTTCTGTGTCAGCGTGTTTGTTTGCGTGTGTCTGTGTAGGTTTGTTTTGTGTTTCCGTGCACGTGTCTTCTCCTGGATCGCCCACCTCGCCGTGGCGGAGAAGCTTGCGTGTACCAGTGACCCCCAAGAGCTACGCCGTCCGGAGCTCGGCTCCTGGCGGGGTCACCCGAGGTGTGTAGGTCAAGGTGGAGGTTCCAGATGAAGCACGATCCAACAAAGACCTCAACGGCAGAACCGGTGGAAGGTGTCTCCGGGTCACAACAGCAGTGAAGGTGGATGAAGGCCGCAGCAGAGGGTGGGTCCCCAGTCGTCTTGGTTCTCCACGCTACAGGACTCTGGCCACCCCCTGCCAAGGAGCGTGTGGTGGCTGCAGGAGCATCAGCCTCGCCGCGTAAAACGCTGTCACACGCAGCTCAGATAGCAAAGAATCCTTGGCCCAAATATGGCCCACATCTGCAGGTATCTTACGGCCCACACTTGGCCTTGAATGACGGCGTTGACTCAGGGTGAGTGTGGCTGCCTCAACTCAGCCACACTTGGGCCACATCTGGCCCACATAGTATGTGCTGTAACCCAAGTCAAGCCCGGGTCATTACATTTGGGCCGTGTCTGACCCGCACGACACTTGCCGTAACACAAGTCAGGCCCGGCTTATGACATTTGGGCCACATCTGGCCCGCACAACAGTTGCCAGTGCCGTAACTGAGCCGTAAGTACCGAAAGTGCCGCATATTAGGCCCCAATGTGTCTGCTATCTGGGAGGCATCCTCCCATTATCCGGCCTCTACGCCCACCTGAAGACCCAGAGGGACCCAGACGGAGGGCGGTCATACTTAAACCTGATTGACCGATGATGATAATGATGATGATGATGATGATGATGATGTGTGTTGTGTTTCTGAAGAACAAGCCGCCGGTCTGACCGCCCCCAGGGCTCGCTTCATCCTTTATTCCCCTTTACAGTCAACCCGCATCTATTCACCATTTCACTGCTTTTTACTTTTTTCCGTTTTGTCTTGTTTGTAACCATGCCAGCGCCTCCTCTTCTGTTTTTTTATATCTTTTTCATTCTTATTTCCCTTTTACACTTGTTTCCATCCATTTCTCTCATTGAACTCTTTTCTTGTGAGCGCTCTCTCTCTCTTGCTCTCTTCTCTCTCTCTCGCGCTATATATATATATATATATATATATATATATATATATATATATCCTACCTCTCTCTCTCTCTCTCTCTCTCTCAACCTCTCTCTCTCTCTCTCTCTCTCTCTCTATCTCTCTCCCCTCTCTCACGCTCTCCCTCCCCCTCTCCTCAGTCTCCTTCCCTCACGTGCGCACACATGCGTTATCTATTAGCCGTGGCTTGTCAGCGCGCTCTGGCGCTGTGTAATAGGAGACAGGTGGGGCAGATCACGTAGCGCTGGATTAATTTGCTCTGGGTAACCGCTGTAATGTTGATTTCTGCGCCCCCAAACAAACCCTGCCCACCTCTCCCCCCCTCCCCCCACACCACCTCGCTCTGAGCGAGCTTTGTGACCCACCAGAGGTCCTTTCTCTGCCTCTCCGTGTCCATCCCGCTCCGAGCACAGAGAGTACTTGTGTGAGTACTATGTCTGCGGCGCATGCTAATGCTGTATTATAAGAGGGAGGTGAGTAAAGGACGCACGAAAATTGAGAAACAGGTCCGAGTTCGAGGGACAAGGAAGGCGAAGCAAAACCTTCATTATAGAATTAATTAAACTTTAATTACTTAATTGTTCGGCACGCGCGCGCACGTGCGCGCGCGCCAGAACAAGCATTGGATGGAACGTCATCTGGATCCTTTTCAATTCAAATTCTTCTGGTTCATAAAAATCGCAATTAATTAAGTTCACTATATTAATGCCCTTGGGGGAAATCCAGCTACTGCAAATTAACCCATCCTAGCTGTGATCTGTGTAGTTAGGAGCAGTGGGCTGCAGTGGCGGCTGGTGCTAACAATTTTTTTTTTACATGACTTTTTTTTGCCGGGGGGGGGCGCAATTTACCTTGGCGCAGCACACCTGACAGCTGCTCTAATGTCCACACAGTCACAGAGTTAAGTCTGTGACTGTGTGGACATTAGAGCAGCTGTTTAAGTCTGTGACTGTGTGGACATTAGAGCAGCTGTCAGGTGTGGTGCGCCAAGGTAAATTGCGCCCCCCCCGCCCCCCAAAAAATTATTAACACCAGCCGCCACTGTACCAGAGCTGTCGCCTTCATGCTGCGCCCGGGGACCAACTCCAGTTCTTTTCCCATTGCCTTGCTCAGGGGCACAGACAGCAGCATAAATCATAACATGCATGTTTCTTTTTGATGGTGGGGGAAACCGGAGCACCCGGAGAAACCCACCGCAGACACGGAGAGAACATGCAAACTCCACACAGAGGACGACCTGGGATGACCCCCGCGGTTGGAAAACCCCGGGGTTCGAATCCAGGACCTTCTTGCCGTGAGGCGACAGCGCTAACCACTGGGCCACTGTGGCCAGGATAAGGCTGTATGTTACCACCAACGTTATTCCTGTGCACCTGTGATCTCCAGCATGTAACCAAGCCAAGAGGACTTCCACGTCTGTTGAACGGGTCACGATCATCTAATAATGTTTTATTATACGTCAACGCTTATAAATGTGTTCAAATATGTTTGTAAACAATATTCACAAAAGACTCAGTCGCCACAACCGCTGTTTGATTCCAGTTTGTGAGACCTTCAGCAGATCTCTCGGAAAGGCTTTGATGGGGTAAAACATCCAGCAGCCGCACGGACACCTCCCACCACTCCTTATCACAGACAGGACACATTTAAGCTGATATTGTTCCACTGGTTTCAGTTCGGCACCAAACCCGACGAGCCACGTGGCGATACAGCTTTTGTAAAATTTCATCCGCCTGTGAAGAAGAAGAAGAAGAAGAAGAAGAAGAAGAAGAAGAAGAAGAAGAAGAAGAAGAAGAAGAAGAAGAAGAAGAAGAAGAAGAAGAAGAAGCTTGGATGAAGGGGAGATGCCGGGATAAGCGCCGAGCTTTACGTACCTACATGTTTCCGTTGGAAGCGAATTAACCAGCGTCTTCTCATCGTCTTCTTCTTTTTCTGAACTGAAATATTTAATTCCTGCCACCAAGAGCAAGGAGTTTAATTAAAACCACGACTTGAAATGTTATTTTTCTCTTCCTCGTTCAGTTCGTTGCTGGTGATAAGGAGAAGGCGCTTGCACTTTGAAATGCTTTCAGTAAGCAAGAAGTTAAGCAGGAGGGACTCCAGTGGATTTGCAGCACAAAGCCGATGTGTTGCACGTGGCTTTTTTTATTGTAGTGTTCTTTTTTTATTGTTGTACCCCCCCCCCCCTCCTTTTTTCCCTCCCCAATTATATTTGGACAATTACCCCCCTCTGCCGATCCGGGGAGGGCTGCAGACTACCGCATGCCTCCTCCCATACACGTGGAGTCACCAGCCACTTCCCTTTCACCTGACAGTGAGGAGTTTCACCAGGGGGACGTAGCGCGTGGGAGGATCACGCTGTTCTCCCAAGTTCCCCCTCCCTCCCGTACAGACGTCCCGACCGACCAGAGGAGGCGCTAGTGCAGCGACCAGGATACCCACATCCGGCTTCCCACCCGCAGACACGGCCAATTGTGCCTGTAGGGACGCCCGACCAAGCCGGAGGTAACACAGGGATTCGAACAGGCAACGGAATAGACCACTACGCTACCCGGAAGCCCTATGCTCTTGTTGTTTTTCTAAAAAGGGGGGGGGGCACTAATGCGGTAGCCTCATGGTTAGCATTGCTGCCTCACACCAAGAAGGTCTTGGGTTCGAACCCCAGGCCCTCCCAGGTCCTTTCTGTGCGGAGTTTGCACGTTCTCCCCGTGTCTGCGTGGGTTTCCTCCCGGTGCTCCGGTTTCCTCCCAGCATCAAAAAGACTCCTGTCTGTGCCCCTGAGCAAGGCAATGGAAAGAAGAACTGGAGTTGGTCCCCCGGGAGCTGCAGCTGCCCACTGCTGCTATGGGTTAAATGCAGAGAACACGTTCATTGTAACCTGTACAATGACAGAATAAAGTGGCTTTCTTCTTCTGTCTTCTTCTAATGTATTGTTGAGTAAGAAGGTAGCTTAGAAACACTGAAGCCACGTGTCAATGCATGTGGACATTATGCATTCTGTACAAACTAAGACTAAACTCTAAGTCAGGGCCATCTGCAGCACCCATGCAGCCACTGCCCAGATAGCAAGGTTGCTGTGGCCCGGACCCGTCCCACACCCGACACTTCCATCCAGCCCAGATACCACGTGGAATGATGGCACTTGGGCGGTCCGCTCTTGGTTGCCAGATCTGGGCCAGAACCAAGCCATAGCAATGCTGCATGTGCTACATCTTTGCCAAAGGTGGCCCATATTTGTTTTTTTTTTATATTTGGGCCATATTCACCATTTACCACATGCCGAGGGCACCGCATCTTTGCCAAAAAAAAAGGCCCACCTTTGATTTGGCATATTTGTGAAGGCCTGGCGGTCTGTCCAGGGTGTCTCCCCGCCTGCTGCCTAATGACTGCTGGGACAGGCTGCAGGATCCCTGCCATCCTGACAGCAGGATAAGCGGTTTGGATAATGGATGGATGGATATTTGGGCCATATTTTGCTATTACACATGTGGGCCACTTCAGGCTCACATCCATTTCGTCAGGGCCAAATGAAGGCCATCAGTGCCGCATCATTGTCCGAAGTGGCCCACAATCCGGACGCTCTCTGGGTTGCTGTCCGTACAGATTGTCAGGCTGGACACGACGAGTCAGGCATTTGCATGCAACCATCGCTGAATCGTCCTTCTCGTGCGTCCCCGTCCCCCCCTCCCCAAAAAAAAAAATAGTTTCCCCGGGACACGCATTCATCAGAATGAGAAACGGCAAGGTGTCCTACCCTTAACTGCGGGGGCACAGGGGGGCATTTGTAATTCCTTATCCGCCACTAATTACAGCGGTAACAAGGCCCAGGAGAAGTGACGGCTGCTGGTTTGGGCGTCTGACGGCCTGACAGCGGGGTTAATTAATAGCCTTCTAGCGAGATTAAGACAGGACAAAAAACTAAATAGGAAACGTGCACACACATACTGTACACACACACACACACGCACACACACGCACACACACGCACGCGCCATCCATTAAGAGCAGAGATTAAGATAGCCATGCCACGCCATCTATTTCAGCGGGAAATGAGCCTCCGCTCAGGCAGACAGGCGCAGCAGACGCGGAGCCGGGTCGTCTCGCAGGTAACGCATTCATACACACCCCTGTGGCTTATTGATACTGACACGTGCACAGGAAAATCATTTCCCAGATCCGCCGAATATGGCTGGTGAGAGAAAGCGGAGAGAGGGAGCGGTGTTGAGGGAGGTGACAGCCGCGGGAGCGCCGGCGGAGAACCCCCCCCCCCCCGCTAATGCCTGAGCCCTGCTCCCTGCTGAGAGCGCGCGACCATCCTATTTGTCTCTCGCGGAAATAACGTGGCGGAGCGCGGATCCGGGTCACAGACCCCCGTCCCCCGTCTCCAACCGTCTTGCTGGGACGGCTGCGTGCGCAGAAGAAAAGGCTCGCGCACACACACACACACACACACACACACACACACACAGACACGCACACACACACACACACACACACACACACACATAACACACACAGACAGACACGCACGCACACACACAAAACACACAAAACACACACACACGCACGCATATGCGCACACGCACACACACAGACACATGCACGCACACACAGACACATGCATGCACACGCACAGAGACACGTGCAATCACGCACGCGCACACATGCGCGCGCACACACACAGCCGTCACTGCCGAGTTAATGTGGCACCTCATTCGCTGGGCTGTAGTGTGTGTATCAGCGTGTGTTGCAGCGTGTGTTGCAGCGCGTGTTGCAGCGTGTGTTGCCTCCCTCGCCAGCTGTCCTAATGCAACTCCTTCAGAGGACTCCATTTGTAGGGCGAGACGATGAATAAAAGAAAGCACTCTTATCTTCTCTTCTCCCTCTCCTGGTCTACTGGGTTCGGAAACTGCAACGTGAAGTGTTACTCTGTGTGTTTTGCCCCTGGGGTAGACGGGAACGGAAAGGCGAGAGAAAAACAGCGAGAGAGAGAGAGAGAGAGAGAGAGAGAGAGAGAGAGAGAGAGAGAGAGAGAGAGAGAGAGAGAGAGAGAGAGAGAGAGAGAGAGAGAGGAGACTCCAAAAAGTGTCATGTAATGTTCCTGCTGTTTTTTCATCTTAAAGTGAAAAAAAGAACCGCTCAAAAGTTTTAAGACAATTTAGAGTATATTGGATAAATCCCAGTCGTGCCACACAACCTGAGCTGGCACATTTTCAGCCCATTAAAAAAAAAAAAACAGAAAAAACCGGAGAATTCTCACAGTCTTGATTCTTGTCATTCTTGATGTATTCTCGGCAGAAAAGATCCATATTTAGACCGGCAGTACATCTCAGATTGTACACAATGGGCCCTTTTCAGAGATGAAACGCCATGCTTATCTTTTACACGCGTCCCACGAGGGCGCGTGGCCTGTGGCAGCCATCACTGAAGTCCACTAGATGGTGCTGTTATTCCCCTGACGTCTCCATTTTTGATAAAGAAATTGGCATTTCTCAGTTGGCAGATGACACGACCTTATTTCTAATAGCGTGTAGGGAGCGCAAGGTCCTTTGGGTAATCGCGTGACGTAACAAGGACATGTCCAGAGCCACCCGTCTGAGAAGGGAGGTGCAGTCCATCGGTTGCGCCGGCATGTTTTAAAGGGTAAACATATTGTTGAGATTTACTTTCATACAAATCAAGAGGCGTACAGCTTAATGTGTCAGCATGTGTTGACACATGTGACACACGATGGCGCACGCACGGCAAGAAGCTAAGGATAGGCCACATGGCTTCCCAACATACTGCTGGAAATAACAAAAAGATCCCCAAAATCCTCAGCGCTCACACCAGCTGCACAGCATCCGGATGGGAACGGCTTATACAGCTCCAAATCAACCCATTAACTGAGAATGTTCCGTCATTTACTGACGGATGATTGCCATCTGTCATTACTGACACAATCAGCACGAAGCAAGGAATCAGATTTGTTGGCTTTTGGGGAAAATTCTGACTTAAATTTCCTGCAAATCACTGTGTGACTATACTGGAGTGGAGAGGAGTGAATATTGCTGGGCAGAACTGAAGCCGTGGTCAACATTAGCACAAACCCACAAGGAGGCTTATTTCACCTCCCGGCTCACGTCAGTTGAAAACCACACAGAGGGCAAATAAACAAATAATTTATCCTGGTTGAGAAGCGGTTTTGTATTCAACCACACGCAGTTAAGGGTCGTCTTTGGTGGACGTTGACCCGCGAATCCACCCTATCCGCCAAAGTTGCTTTGACCGTGTTGACCTCTGAAGGGGCGGTCAAACTGGAAAATTCAAAATGGAGGAAGCTAGAACTTTACTTGTATCACACCATCCAATGTTTAGCAATTCTCCCTTAACAGGGTATAAATTGTATCACAAAAGACGTGCAACGTTTGCAGTCAGTTGTGAGGCAGGAGTACTTGGTACTTTAGTTTACTTTTGGGTGGCACGGTGTCCCAGTGGTTAGCGCTGTTGCCTCACAGCAAGAAGGTCCTGGGTTCGAACCCCAGGCCGTCCCAGGTCCTTTCTGTGTGGAGTTTGCATATTCTCCCCGTGTCCGCGTGGGTTTCCTCCGGGTGCTCTGGTTTCCTCCCCCCATCAAAAAGACATGCATGTTAGGGTTAGCACTCCTGCCTGTGCCCCTGAGCAAGGCACTGGAAAGAAGAACTGGAGTTGGTCACCGGATGCTGCAGCCGCCCACTGCTCCTATACAATAGGATGGGTGAAATGAAGAGAACACATTCATTGTACGAATTGTAAGAATACAATGTTGAATAAAATGGTTTCATTTCCTTTTGTTTTCGGATGGTGAGCTAGCTAGCTAGCTAGCTAGCTAGCTAGCTAACTGGCAAAGTTAG
>NC_079228.1:12279756-12281243 GCF_029633865.1 Lampris incognitus | reverse complement strand
CCATGACCGTGGAGTGACACCAGATGGAAAACAACACGGTGGAGCTGAGACTCCTGCAGACTGCATCCTATTGCCCAGCTCCTACACCTCCTCACAGCTCCTACAGCTCCTCACAGCTCCTACACCTCCTCACAGTTCCTCACAGCTCCTACCGCTCCCCATCCCACTGAGAGACGAGCACAGCGCCGAGCTTCATTAGACGTAGCCGAAAGTATAAAGTTAACTAACCTCATGTGGATACATCAGTCTCTCTCTCTCTCTCTCTCTCTCTCTCTCTCTCTCACTCTCTCTCTCTCTCTCTCTCTCTCTCTCTCTCTCTCTCTCTCTCTCTCTGTCTGTTTTTCTCTCTATCGTCCTCTCCTCGTTCCCTCTCCCCATCTACACAGCGCTCTCCTCGGTGACTCGACGTTCCAAAGGACGCCTCAAAAATGGCGGCTCGGGGAGCGCTATTCCCCAGACTGCCGAGATGAGATGCAGGGTTCCCTCTGGTGAGCACAGCTGAGAGGAGGAGGAGAGATGCAGAAGAGTTTTTTTTCCCCCCCCTTCTCTCTTTTTTTCCCAGGCTCTTTCTTCTGATCTGATCCAATGTGAAATCACAAATTGGCCCCTAGCCGCTGCCCCCTGTGTACATAACAGAACTCATTAAAACGAGGAGGGTTATTAAAAAGTGATGGAGTAAAGAAGGACTCTGACAGGAAAAATCTGATTTTGTTTAATAAGAGAAACAAAAAGAGAGTGAACGAATAAGAGAAAGAGGACAAAAACTAACTGTAAAAAAAAGGGGGGGCACGCGGCAAGGGAGCTGCGAGGAAGGACAAGCCTCGCATAGTTTACAATCCACTTTCACGGATGATACTCTGGATTTCTTTGCAGTCTTTGGGTGTCTTTGGATATTTGTATTCCAGCAGGTGACATCATGGAACGGGACGTTGTTTCCATTGGAAAAAATTTTCCCGCTATGCCAGCGCGCTCCACATTTGACCGCGTGCTAGATAGCGGGAATGTGTAGGGAATGCAGCGGGATCAGCTGGCTCAGGAATACAAGTCGCTTCCTGATAAAACCCCACACATCTGCAGAGCCCCCTTGGCGGCGGGTGCCAAAAAAACACCACGGGCTATTGTTCGCCTAAGTGCATTGGCCTAAATGACCATATCACAGTGTGTTGCTACGCCGGGCCTGCAGCGATCTGCTGCGGGAGACGGCGGTGAGCACTTTGTGTTGTAACTGCGGCGAGAGGTTCTGCATTCTGCTCCGTGGCTGTTCATCTATAATTCATCTGCTGTGACTGGGACCACATACATGAAATGAGAACAAATATCTCTTGCAGGACTGAGAGAGAGAGAGAGAGGGAGAGCGAGAGAAGAGCGCGAGAGAGAGGACGCAGGACAGGAGCCAGTGAGGGATATGGAAGGACAGAGGTGTGGATCAGGAGAGGTAGAGAAAACAGAAAAAAAGATCGGGGGGAAGAAAGAGAAAAAAGAGAGGG
>NC_079228.1:12232256-12274756 GCF_029633865.1 Lampris incognitus | reverse complement strand
CGCTTGTTGCACAAGCCCCATCAGTTGTGTGACTATAATATGGGTAGTAATGAGCTGTTTGGTGTCAGCGTTGTAAGTAAATCTTGCTGCACATGTAGACCAAGTTTCTAGTCAATTGCACTTGAAATGTGCGGGATATTCTTCCTCAAGGGTGACATTTAATTATAGCTCCGCCGCTGGGCTGAGAAAGGTCATGTCTGTTGTGTAGTAACCAGCCGTTATTATCGACCTTTTTGGCAAATGTAATGTGGTTTTCATGTACTTTAGCACTTCTAGCACTTCACGGAAATTCTGAAAGTGCGGGAGAAGCTGACAAACAAGCCCATGTTTGCCTGAAAACAAGAGTTTTTTTTTTTTCATTTGTCATTTCACTCCATGCACATGTGCCCGGGAAATGAAGCGAAATGTCATTTCCGCCAGCCCGCAGCAGCGCAACACTAAGACAAAACCACATATCCAGACTACAACAACACGTTTATCCAACAGATCAAAATAAATAAATAAATCGCTGTCCCCGAGAGCGAACACCAGGATGGCTGTAAGACTTCCGGTCTGCATGGGCTAGCAGTTAGCTCAGGCCTGCCCCGCCTCCGCGTCCTGTCAGACCGCCCTCGGTGTTTCCTCCTCGGACGCAGCTCCAGGCAGGGCCCCGGTCCCTGGGCCCACAGGACGCGGCAGACCAAGCCCTCCCAGCCGATCCAGCGCCAGCTCTCCCAGCCGTCAAATGAAAACACAAAATTAGACGAAGACGTGGACAAAGACACAGCATGGACGGTACTAGGAGAGGCCGCCACGTATGTAAGTTCGCGCCGCCATCTTCTCAAACCGGAACTGGGTGAGGCCGCTCTTGACGTCAGCTACAGTCAAATATCATGACAATACCATCATCCCCTCTGAAACGCACATTTGCGTCGTTTTCCCCGTCTCCTTGTTATTTGCATGCTTAGTTCTTTGTAATGGTGCCACAGGGGCCCAGAGGTTACTGTTGCCTCATAGCACGAAGGTCCTGGGTTCGAACCCCCAGGCCGTCACAGGTCCTTTCTGTGTGGAGTTTGGCGTGTTCTCCCCGTACCTGCTCCGGTTTCCTCCGGGTGCTTCCGGTTTCCTCCCACCATTAAAAAGACATGCATGTGGGCGCCCGGGTGGCGTGGCGCTCTATTCCGTTGCCTACCAATACGGGGATCGCCGGTTCGAATCCCCGTGTCACCTCCGGCTTGGTCGGGCGTCCCTACAGGCACAATTGGACGTGTCTGCGGGTGGGGAAGCCGGTTGTGAGTATGTGTCCTGGTCGCTGCACTAGCGCCTCCTCTGGTTGGTCGGGATGCCTGTTCGGGGGATAGCGTGATCCTCCCACGCGCTACATCCCGCTGGCGAAACTCCTCACTGTCAAGTGAAAAGAAGCGGCTGGCGAATCCACGTGTCGGAGGAGGCATGTGGTAGTCTGCAGCCCTCCCCGGATCGGCAGAGGGGGCGGAGCAGCAGCGTCGGCTCGGAGAGTGGGGTAATTCGCTGGGTACAATTGGGGGAGAAAAGGGGGGAAATCCCCCCCCCCAAAAAAAGAAAGACATACATGTTAGGGTTATTACTCCTGCCTGTGCCCTTGAGCAACTGGAGGTTGTCCCCGGACGCCGCAGCTGCTCTCTGCTCCTGTACAACAGGATGGGTTGCATGCAGACAACATTCATAGCAACCTGCACAATGACGGAATAAAGCGGCTTTCTTTCTTTCATGCATTATAAGCACTGACCTTGTATAACGTCTGTATTATTTTTTTTTATTGTACGTCTGTGCTGTGAACTACCTCAGCACAGACAACGTGTTTTCATACTATGTTGCCTCCTCTCCTACCAGGTGTTGGCTCAACAAACCTCCTGTAATGGCGTGCGTATTTACACCAAACACATAACGGCTGAACACAAACCAGCCCGGGAGAAGAGGGGGAAGCAAAGCCTCGGGGCTCATTGCCAGCTGGACCCGAGAGCGAGCTCTGCCACCGCTCTCGCGGCGCGAGGCGGCGGCGGTTCGCTCCGGGCATCCCTTAATTGGACGTTGACAGAAGGACCCCAAGGAGCTGCATGTGGAAGCAGGCTTTGACCGGGGAGTGAACCTGGCTGCAGGCATCCAACCGTGGCGCCGGCGGTCAGTGAGCTAACGCGGAACAACAGGCAAATAAACACAACAACACATTTGTCTTGACTGTTTGCAAGGGGGGTTTTTTTTCTCTTCCTTTCCCATCTTCCTCCCCTCCCTCGCTTCACCGGCTCGCCTCTCGCTGTTCACAGCATCCTCTGCTGGCTCGGCCTTTATCTGTTCATCTGCCTCGCCATGTCTTCCTAGACCAGCGCTGCTGCTGCTGCTGCAGAGCCACCTCCCTGTTTCCACCCCCAACCCGGTTTAACTCATCTGATTCAAGTCGTTAAGGTTTTGGTAAGCGGTAATCAGTAGGGTTGGAATGAAAAAAGGATGACAGCTCTCCGGGAGCAGCGTTGGTGACCTCTGACCCACACCGACCAATCGACAATTCTCACCCGAAGAAGCTCGAGAGTGTCGTGCAAAATGCGGATCATCCGGTGTGCTGTGCCTCTAGCGAGCTGAAGGGGCACTTTCAGCGACAGTCTTGTTGTGCTCAGGGGCTCTTCAGAGAGACTTAGGAAAGTCCTTTGTACCTGCTGAGGTGAAATCTCTTAATGAACATTGTCATTGATTGTCACCGTTGATGATGATGGTGATGATGATGTCTGATGTTGATGACTAGGATGATGCTTGTACTGAGGATTGTGGTAATGTTGGTGTCACTAAATATGTTGATGCTTTACATATTACCACTACATATACTGACTAGTACAGTCACGTTGATGTTTTACACTATTTGTTATGGTGCTGTGCCCTCCCCTTATGTTGTACGGCCTTGCATGGCCGGGGGCTGGGGTGGGCCAGTCTGGGCTGTGCCTCACATATAACCCGTGATGTCATTTTTTTACCTGTCACAACGTTGCATCAACTCAAGGGTTGACAGGTGGAAATTAGCTAACAGTGTAGGGGCGGAAGAAGGCTGGACCGCCACTTCATCGATAAGATCACAACTGGCATAGCAACATGGACAACAGACATTAGTTAAAACAATAATCAGAATCAGAATACTTTATCCATCACCGAGGGGGAACTGGGTAATAAGCCTGTCCTCAAGCATCACATGAGAGTACTGGCTCTCACGAGCCAGCAGTGCTGCCACCAGCCTGTGAGCCCTCCACCTCTCTTGATGCTACAACATGGCTGGCACCGACAAACCAGCAACACCGGCCTCCTCGGGCTGGGCTTCAACAACAGCTGCTCGCTCCTGCTGCTGCTAACCAGATCAGACCAGAGCAAGCACCTCGCAGCGATCAGTGGCCCCGCATGACTTAGGTGATACTACTACTACACCCAGCCAGGTACATCCGGACACGTTTCCAGCGAGAACCATTTCAGGGCAGACTCGGATTTTTGCAACAGACCCTGGCTGGAATATGCAGTTAAAGCTGATGCAGCCTTTTGTTTTCCGTGCTGCAGATTTCGTGGGGGGTGCTGGATCCTGTTATTATTATTATTATTATTATTATTATTATTATTATTAGTAGTAGTAGTAGTAGTAGTAGTTAGTAGTAGAATTTTGCGAATAATAATAATATTATTAATATCATAATAATATTATATTATTATTATTATCATTATTATTATTATTATTATTGTAATAATTTATTATATTATTATTATTATTATTATTGTAATAATTTATTATATTATTATTATTATCATTATTATTATCATTATCAGTAAAAGTTTGCAAAATCATTATGCGGATTGACAAGACCATACCAAGGCCCGGGTTAACAGCCGACATTGGTTCTGTGCCCTCACATGGTACCGAGGGAGACTGTAAAAGCCACTGTGGCGACCCCTGAGAAACAGGAAACTAGCTGAAAGAAGAAGATTAGTAATAGTAGTAGTAGTAGTAGTAGTAGTAGTAGCAGTAGTAGTATAACAGCAATAGTAATAATAACATAATAACAATGCAATAATAACAAAAATAACATAATAATAACAATAAAGTATAACAATAATAATAATAACAATCATTAACAAAAAATATTAAAGTGCTGTGTAGTGCGCATGCAGCGGTGCTGTTGCTGCTATTTTGCAGTTGCCGTGGTGAATTTTGTGCCCCCTCACAAAAATCAAATGCCCGTCTTATTGATTTTGCTCTAGCGCCGGTCTGCTGCCTTGAGATGTGTATGCCTTTTCCCTATTGTCCCATCTGTTGTCTGTCCTATAGGTATGGTGGCACTCAGTTTCATAATAAAATAATTGTATCATTATCATATTGTATTGTATCGTATCATATATCATATTGTATCGTATCGTATCGTATTTGATCGTATCATATCATATCGTACCATATCATATATCATATCATGTGATATCGTATCATATCGCATTGTATCGTACCATATCATATATCATATCATGTCATATCGTATCACACCGTATTGTATCGTATCGTATAGTATCGTATCGTGTAGTATCGTATCGTGTAGTATCGTATCGTATCGTATAGTATCCACGCATTAGATCCAGCTCAGAGCTCGTCACCTTTTCATGTCTGTCTTTTCAAAGTTAGATGTCACCAAGCTAAGCCCAAGACGTGTATGGCCAACCGGATAGGAATTAAAGGGAATCAGTGGGGAAGGGAACCGGTGCATTGTGGAGCAGCGGGATCAGTGCGGCGTCACTCTTGTTATGTCCATCTTTATCTCCTCCGCCCCTGTCCCTCGGGCTTTGAACGGACTGCACACTGCTTTGCTTGGGTACGTCAGAGATAAGATGCGTGTGTGCGTGCGTGTGTCTGTGTTAGTACGTGTACACGCACATCCATGTGTATGCTTGCTTGTGCGCGCGCGCGCGCACGTGTGCAGTGTGCGTGCAAAGCGGAGAAAGCGCGAGAATGGAGGCGCTCGTCTGAATAATAGAGTGAGACCCCAGCCAGCTTCCACAAACCGTCATCCCTCTGCCTTCACAACGCAGTGCACGTACGCGCGTGCACGTGAACGCGCGCGCACGTGCATGCTCAGATACATAGGGACGTCCGCAGACGTGGGGAGGAGGAGGGCATCGTCTCTTCCTCTCTTCCGTTGTCTCTGTCTGTCTCATGGATGTCCGTCATCTCGGGAGCTAAAGCCTGTCGTGCCAAGCAGACCGGCTGTAATTTGTCATCTCGCTGTGATCGTGGCCATCAGTGTCAAGTCGCTTTTAGCATCCCACTCAGCGCTAATCCCCCCCCCCCCCCGCCCGTTTGAAGGCCAGCCAATGCAGTCCCGCGGCAGACGCCGTCAGACAGCACCGGTCCGTTGTGACCTTTGCGGCGAACCAGCTAATCTTCCCCGTACGAGAGGAAGAGGAGCGCGCCGAGCTGAGTGAGATTACCCCTCCTCCATCACCGCGTCCCCCCGCCATACCCTCTGCCTTCCTCCCCTCCCCTCCCCTCGCCACAGCGAAGAGCCATTTACCGCACAAACAGCCCTCCAAGCCCTTTGCCAACAGTGTGCGTGTGTGTGTGTGTGTGTGTGTGTGTGTGTGTGTGTGTGTGTGTGTGTGTGTGTGTGTGTGTGTGTGTGTGTGTGTGTGTGTGTGTGTGTGTGTGTGTGTGTGTGTTTACTTGGTCTTAGGAATCACTCGCAGTTCTAATCATTTAGTAGCGGTTTTTTTTTTCAGCATTTAATGGCATTTTAGCGTTTGGCTGACACTTGTCTGGTAGTGGTAATACAATTTATTCTGTCGCCAGTATTTGATTTGAATTGGTAGCAAATGGCGGCACGGTGGCGCAGTGGTTAGCGTGGTCGCCTCACAGCAAGAAGGTTCTGGGTTCGAGCCCCGGGGTAGTCCAACCTTGGGGGTCGTCCTGTGTGTGGAGTCTGCATGTTGTCTGCGTGGGTTTCCTCCCACAGTCCAAACACATGTAGGTCAGGTAAATCGGCCACATTAAATTGCCCTAGGTAAGAATGTGCGTGCGCGCATGCGCACGCGCGCGTGTGATGGCGGGCGGGCGCCCTGTCCAGGTTGGCCCCCCGCCTGCCGCCCAATGACTGCTGGGATAAGCTCCAGCGACCCTGAGAGCAGGATAAGCGGTTTGGATACTGGATGAATGGATGGATGGAGGGATGGGTGGTAGCAAATGCACTACTGAGACTCCTTGGGGTGTTGTGTGTCCAACGTTGCGCTGCCAGAAGTCAAGACATGTGGCGTCCGGGTGGCGTGGCGGTCTATTCCGTTGCCTGCCAACACGGGGGCGCCGGTTCGAATCCCCGTGTTGCCTCCGGCTTGGACGGGCATCCCCACAGACACAACTGGCCGTGTCTGTGGGTGGGAAGCCGGATGTGGGTATGTGGCCTGGTCACTGCACTAGCAGGATGTGGCGCATCCAGCGACCAAGAGTCTCTGTGAGACGATCCGACAAGGAGTCTGGGCAACCGGGGGAGGGGGGGGATACATGCATAGGGGAGCCAATCAGGGAGATTGGGCGCAGGCGCGCAGGACAGGGCAGGAACAGCACAGCCAATCGGAGAAAGGGGAGGGAGATTGGGCGCGTGCAGGTGCGCAGGAACAGCACAGCCAATCGGAGAAAGGGGAACAGGCGAGTGAAGCCGGGCGATCAGGGGCAACCAGGGTCACTCAGGGAAACGGGGCGCAGGTGAACCGAAAGACCAATCAGGGGATGGGGAACAGGCGAGTCCCGATGACCCAGATGACACAACCATGACAACAACGAACTAGTCATTCAATCAATCAATCGATACCATTAAATTACTAAAAAAAAGAACGTCTCTGTTTGACTAAAGCTTCAATATAATAACCATCCCCTGACAGCCAGACATTCACGAGCGTCGCAATTTCCAACAACAACAAAAACAGCACAGTAATCACGCCCCAACCTGTAAACTCGGAGACAACGGAACATTTCCACTCCAGAAGAGGCGGAAGCCGGAACAATGGCTGTTTATGTGGACTCCTCTCGTGAAATAATCACGAGTAACCACCCACAATCCCTCTGTCAGTGACGTGTCCTTCTCACACAAGAATCGCCTCTTTTCAAAGGACTAAACTGTCGCTGTCGTCATTATAGTGCGGCCATGAAAGGCCGCCTTGTCTCGTCGGAACCCCCATGCTGACGGCTCAGATGTCCCGCGCTGTCCGCTCGGTCCCCTGCCGTCCACCACGTCACGGTGGACGGAGGTTCCTCCTCACGACACGACCTTACTCGTATTTTCATGCCATATTTTTTTAACCCCCCCCCCCCCATTTTTTTTCTCCCCAATTGTACTTGGCGTGCCGGGGAGGGCTGCAGACAACCACATGCCTCCTCCCATACACGTGGAGTCGCCCACCAGCAGACACGGCCAGTTGTGTCTGTTGGGGCGCCCGACCAAGCCGGAGGTAACACGGGGAATCGAACCAGCGATCCCCGTGTTGGTAGGCAACGGAATAGACTGGAACACTACCCGGACGCCCATTACCCCGTTGGTTTCTGAACGAGTATTTTGAAGCCCTAATTTTGGCTTCATGGATGGGCAGCACAGCAAGAAGGTCCTGGGTTCGAACCCCCAGGCCGTCCCAGGTCCTTTCTGTGTGGAGTTTGCATGTTCTCCCCGTGTCCGCGGTGGGTTTCCTCCGGGTGCTCCGGTTTCCTCCCACCGTCGAAAAGACATGCGTGTTAGGGTTAACACTCCTGCCTGTGCCCCTGAGCAAGGCAAAGGAAAGGAGAACTGGAGTTGGTCCCCGGGGCGCTGCAGCTGCCCACTAGGGTGGGTGAAATGCGGAGAACACGTTCATTCTCTTCTTCTTGGTGGCGCAAAAAAATCCCAAACGTGGCCATTCGGGTGGCCCGCGGGTGGAGCTGGGGGTGAGACCACGGTGGCAGACATGTTGACAGACCCGTCAATCAAGGCTGACACGTCCTTCACGTCCTCTTCTTAGTGAAGCATCCATCCATCCCTTCCATCTATTACCGCTTATCCGGCTCTCAGGGTGGCGGGGATGCTGGGGCCTATCCCAGCAGTCATTGGGCGGCAGGCGGGGGGAGACCCCGGACAGGCCGCCAGACCAGCAGGGGGCAACAATAATTTGGAAATTATTGTTCTTAATGGGACAATCATCTCAACATCCCCACCCTCACACAGCTTGCTATGTTTAAAATGAGCAACTGAGACCCCCCCCACCCCCCCCAGCTCTTGCGGAAAACATTTACCGACTTGGTATTCCGAGTTGGGAATTCTCTCACTGGCTTTACGCGGGACTGGAGGGTGTTTGGAGGCCTCCAGTCTCCTGCCCAGTGAAGGCACATCCGCACCGGCTTCAGCTTCCGCCAGGCGGTCCCTGCTCGAGGAACCCGGAGCGTGTCGTCTAAATCCGGCTTCTGTTGGCCCCGGCTCGACCACGCCGCCATCAGCGGACGTTTCCGTCCGCGCCTGGTTCACTGATAGCCGCACGGCTTCGCGATGGAGGCCCTCGTATTTCCGTCTTCAGCTTCACATCGAGTCGGTACCCAAACCCAGACAGGACGGGAAAGTAGCACACACGCAGAAGTATCATCAGTCAATGCGACAGGAAAAAACAGGAAAGCAGCGCCTGTTCTATTTGTGTCTGAAGCGTCAACGGAGAGGAGCCAAAAGCTGCTCCCCCCCCCCACCCACACCCCACCCCACCCCACCCCCACCGCATCACCCCCCCGACCGGCGGCGCTTTGTTTGGTTTTTATTGTGGTTCACAATCCCTACCGTTACACGTCTTTTGTTCCTGCCAGACCAAGGCCGAAGGGGCGCGGGCTCAGTATGAGGAGGCCCCAGCGGGTCGTCTTCTCTCCCCCGCCATTTGCCAGCGTGGCGCCAATCAACACTTCACTCCCGGCCCACCGAGAGGCAAGCCGCTCTGAAGGAGACGAGAGGGTGGACTGGTGTGATGGAGCATGCGTGTGTGTGTGTGAGAGAGAGGGGGGGGCGAGAGGGGGGGCGGTACAGGCAGAGCATCTTAAAATTACCCCAGAAGGTGTCTTCTGGTCAGAAAGAGAGAGGGGGGAGGGAGCGAGGGGGGGGCAATACAGGTGGAGCATCCTAAAATTACCCCAGAACGTGTCTTCTGGTCAGAAAGAGAGAGAGGAGGGGAGGGAGCGAGGGGGGGGGGCAATACAGGTGGAGCATCCTAAAATTACCCCAGCCCGTGTCTTCTGGTCAGAAAGAGAGAGGGGGGAGCGAGGGGGGGCAATACAGGTGGAGCATCCTAAAATTACCCCAGCCCGTGACTTCTGGTCAGAAAGAGAAAGGGGGAGCGACGGAGGGGGCAATACAGGTGGAGCATCTTAAAATTACCCCAGCCCATGTCTTCTGGTGAGAAAGAGAGAGGGGGGGGCGACAGAGGGGGAGCAATACAGGCAGAGCATCCTAAAATTACCCCAGAACGTGTCTTCTGGTCAGAAAGAGAGGGGGGGGAGCGAGGGGGGGCAATACAGGCGGAGCATCTCAAAATTACCCCAGAAGGTGTCTTCTGGTCAGAAAGAGAGAGGGGGGAGGGAGCGAGGGGGGGCAATACAGGGGGAGCATCCTAAAGTTACCCCAGAACGTGTCTTCTGGTCAGAAAGAGAGAGGGGGGAGGGAGCGAGGGGGGGGGCAATACAGGTGGAGCATCCTAAAATTACCCCAGCCCATGTCTTCTGGTGAGAAAGAGAGAGGGGGGGGCGACAGAGGGGGAGCAATACAGGCAGAGCATCCTAAAATTACCCCAGAACGTGTCTTCTGGTCGGAAAGAGAGGGGGGGGAGCGAGGGGGGGCAATACAGGCGGAGCATCTTAAAATTACCCCAGAAGGTGTCTTCTGGTCAGAAAGAGAGAGGGGGGAGGGAGCGAGGGGGGGGCAATACAGGTGGAGCATCCTAAAATTACCCCAGAACGTGTCTTCTGGTCAGAAAGAGAGAGGGGGGAGGGAGCGAGGGGGGGGCAATACAGGTGGAGCATCCTAAAATTACCCCAGCCCTTGTCTTCTGGTCAGAAAGAGAGAGGGGGGGAGGGAGCGAGGGGGGGGCAATACAGGTGGAGCATCCTAAAATTACCCCAGCCCTTGTCTTCTGGTCAGAAAGAGAGAGGGGGGAGCGGGAGGGGGGCAATACAGGTGGAGCATCCTAAAATTACCCCAGAACGTGTCTTCTGGTCAGAAAGAGAGGGGGGGGGCAATACAGGCGGAGCATCCTAAAATTACCCCAGCCCTTGTCTTCTGGTCAGAAAGAGAGAGGGGGGGAGCGAGGGGGGGGGCAATACAGGCGGAGCATCCTCAAATTACCCCGGCCCCGTGTCTTCTCGTCAGGAGCCCTGCGGTGTTTGACCTTTGACCTGTCAGAGCATCCGTACCCCCCATCCGAGCCGAGCCATCCCAGCCCCGACGGCCGCGCGCGCGCGTGCACGTACACGCAAAGCAGGCATGGCGACACCAGCATAGTGAGGGCTGGTGTTTTCCTCGGCTGCTCCGAGGTTTCTATTTATATCCCGAATACCGGTGAATTCAAGGATATTTGTCCAAAATGCCAACGCTGTCTCTGAGAGATTAAAAGGGGAGGGGGGGAGGGGAGAGGGGGACAAGAAAAGTTCGAATTTCAAACGAGCTCAGCCGGCATCATCTTCTATTCCTCCAGATATTTATTATCTTTGTTTTCCTCCGAAGCAGTTTGTGCTTTTGTATATTTCTTGGATTAATCAAACCGGATCCTCGCCGCCTCCCTCCTCCGGCAGGAGCACTATCGACTTTCTGTGGCCGTTCCACTGATAAATGCGAACTCTTATCCAGTCTAAATATTACAAATGAACGTCACACACACAGCAGTTTAGATCGGCCCATTTCATGCTTTATGGGTGGAGGAGGGAAAACAAAGGCCATCCATTTTATTTTCATTGTGTGCACCGGCCTTGTAAACACCCATAGGCTTTGCACGTGTTTGCATGCGCATGTGTGTGTGTGTGTGTTTTGCATGTGTGTGTGTATTTTGCATGTGTATCTTTCGTGTCTACGTCGCGCGCAGGGATCAGGTGGGAGTGAGCACATGTGTTCGAGCGGAGCTTTGGAAATGCAAAAAAAAAAAAAAATTGCCAAAATCGGTGCCAACAAATTGAAACAAAAGAAAAACTCAAACTCGTGCCAACAAGAGTTTTGCGTTCAATGTTCCAATAAAGGAAATAGGAGAAAAGAGTTTTTCAAGAACAAGTGACTCAAAGAAAGCAGGTGCGTGACATTTAGCAACAAAATGACTTTGGTGATGTCGATCACTCAAGCAAAAGTAAAAAAAAACAAAGCAAAAACATGATTGTATTGATCAAAGAAGGTTGAATCGGTTCATGTGGATACAATGTCGATAAACATTGTATCCAGATGAACCGATTCAACCCTCTTTGATCTGGATACAATGTTTACGCTGCAGCATTCCGTTCACGTACCGTAGCAGTAATGAAGACAAGGTTCCAGGGTGTTTGGCAAGAAAAATAAAAATGTGATCACTAAAAACACACCTCGCGGTCTATACTTAGGATCGACACTAAATTTCGCTTGTAGCCAACGAAGGGAAGCTAAAGTGATTGCTGGACGGTGCGGTCTTTTTCATTTCTGTCAGTCGTTGGACTCCAGGGCTTTGTACTTCTTCTGCTGCCATCTGACCCAGGTACTCTGGCAGTACAAATACTCGAGATGCAAGCAAACGAAGGCACGGATCAGAGTTCCCAGGTGAGGAGCAATATAAAAATGCTCTACTTTTACACAGTCACAGAAAACATACAACCAGGGTATGAACATCACAATCCAGGCTTTGACTCAAATAGTACATGACTCCACGACTGCAGAAGATACACGAGTAGAGATGGGGCCGAGATGCTAACGAGATGCTAACAGCTCTGCGGCCAATTGTATGCAAAGTTTACTTTGCATACAATTGGAATAACGACAAACTGTGCACACTGAGGAGATGGTCTGCAGGATCAGAACTGTGTCACCTCACACACTTATGCCACGCTTTATAAATTATATAACTGGGTATCGTCGCAGTGACAGTAGAAACCAAATTATGATTGTGTGAATGACACTCACGCTTGACCTGTATGAAATACATGGGAAACAAAGGAACGACAGTACTCCTATGGACACCACAGGCGAGGTAGTAATCCGGATTTTGCCACCACTCCGGAGAAAGTTCCCCGTTGAACAGATGGGAAGAACATCTGTCAAGAGCCATCTGAAAAGACAGCCTTTGTTTGAGATGCTCATGCGGAGAGGAGAGATCAGCAATGTCAAAAACGCCATTAAAATCACAGAGCACTAAAACCGATAATTTCCCCGCACCACCTGCACGCAGTGGGGGCATTGCATGGTCTTCTGCAGCGCCGGCTTGGTGTTGTTGCAGCTGTCTGGACCCGGCATGTAATCTGTGCTTTCCTTCGGTAGGATTTCCACGTGCACGTCTTAACCCAGCGGGCTCTCAGAGTTGCTTTCTAGTGTTCGAGTCCTAATGTGTAGCTGTCACGGGTTCTTGCAGGGCCGATCTGGTGCTCGTCTCTAGTCTTATTAGGACCTCTGCTTTGATTTGCATTATTTCTGGTGCTGCACACATTTCAGTTTATACTACACGGGGGACCGGAGGAGCTAATCTAACTGTATAATCTAATCTAATGTAATGTAATCATCTAATCTAATCTCATTTTTAAGCAGGGCTCTCGGTGGCACGAAGGCCTCTGAGACTCCTCAAAGAGACCATTTCTCCCCACAGTGGTGCCGCAACCGGTTGATATGCCAGTACTCCCCCCCCCCCCCCGACGCCTTAGACAGGAATTGTAATTTAGGGAATAATCGGCTATCGTTTGATGAGTGAGTCACCTAAGTAGGGGTGCAGCTGTGTTGTCTGAATGAGAAAGCGTTACCAAGACTTTTCTCAAAACATGAAGAGGGCACAATTTCAAGGGCGCAGTCGGCGAGCCTCATCTCAGGCCACAGTCTGGATTAACGAGCCTGCAGGGACTAAATAAAAGCGATGAGGCAGCAATCAGTTTGGAGACGGCAACGTTTTTTTTTGGGGGGGGGTTGTTGGAGAAACTCGGGTGATCTGCATTCTAATATAAACCAGTTCGGTTCAGCAGAAATCTCCCCACAGTCCTCCGAGGAAGACTGAATAACGCAGGCTACTATGGAGAGCGTTAAAAACCCTTTGAATTTCTACATTTTTAACGGGGTCTGGGGGGAAAAAATTACCTCCTCTATTTTCAACTCGTGAGTAATATTTTCCCATCCATCCATCCATCATCCAAACCGCTTATCCTGCTCTCAGGGTCACGGGCATGCTGGAGCCTATCCCAGCAGTCATTGGGCGGCAGGCGGGGAGACACCCTGGACAGGCCGCCAGGCCATCACAGGACCCACACATTCACACCTAGGGACAATTTAGTACGTCCTATTCACCTGACCTACATGTCTTTGGGAGGAAACCGGAGCCCCCAGAGGAAACCCACGCATGTTCTCCACGGGGAGAACCTGCAAACTCCACACAGAGGACCACCTGTGACGACCTCCAAGGTTGGGCTACCCACGGGGCTCGAACCCAGGACCTTCTTGCTGTGAGGCGGCCGCGCTAACCATGCACCACCGTGCCCTTTGAGCCAATTTTCCCATTCAGTCTCATATGTGCAGGTGCACGTGGAGTTGGGAAGGTTTCCTTCCCCACCCTGCACTGTCTCCCAGACACTAATACCATCAAATGACGAAAGAGAGTAAATTAACTTCCCTTTTAGCCTGAAATTGGGAATGTAATCCTGACGAGCAAATATGCGGGTTGAAACTACTCACAAATTTGCCAACATTCAATCTGGGCCACGTTTCTAGAGCAGAAGCAACACAGCCTTCAGAGGATTTGTCTGCAGAAGAAGTGCGCGTTGTGAAAACGTCTGCAGAAGAAGTGCCCGCTGTGAACATGCAAGAAGGCACAAGGCCACATTTGATAGGCTTGGGGAGCGTTGAGTCTAGCGGGACAAACAAATGTGTTTCGACGGGGGTAGATTATTTATGGTCAGGAGACCAAACTGCATCCAGAGTGGGGCCTTTAACGTGATTTGGTCTAATGGGACAAATTCGGAGAGACAGAAGTTAAAGTCCCCCCCCCCTCCCCTATTGAGAGGTTTTCTTTTTTCTTTCTCAGATTTTGGAATAATCAAAGAAAGCAAGCGGGGAACAACAACCCCTGCAGAACAGAGTTCAGAAAGAGGAGCGCCACAAAAGAAGTGAACTCCCTGTAAAAGTGCTGCGCAGCAGCATTTTTAAAAGCTCCCAACGCTCAGCCACGACAATAACACCAAGTCACAGCACCCGTCCCCCCCCCCCGTCCCCCTGCCGCCCCCCGCCACTCCCTTTACTGTGGTTAGAGAAGAAAGGGCGAGCGTTTCAGATCTGATCCAAATAATGAGCGGGGGTAACGACAGAACCCCCAAATCAAAGGCGCGAGCGGAGAGAGATCAGGAGAGCGAGCGGGAGAAGGATGACGAGGGCGCGTGCAGTGACTAGCGCGCCTCTCTTAATCCTGTCTCCTCCGGCTGCAGATGCGCGCCTCTTGGCGGGGAAAAGGCCGGACTGGGAGCAGAGAGGATACAGCAGTTGGTCATTTCACAGTGCGTTGCATCCAACCAAAACAATGTTGAGGCAATCAGAGATAATTGCGCTCTAATGGCTCCCTTTCCACTCGCCTCCTCTAATTGTTTGAAGCACCATCTGCACAAACGCGCGCACGCATAATGCGCGCACACGCACACACACACACACACACACTTTTACACACATGCGCTTGCACAGAAACACACACGTGCACACTGTACTGCCCGTCGCACACACATAAGTTCACCCATACACACAAGCGCGGCCTGCCTTTTCTTGGTTCTGTTCCATTATAAGACGAACAGATGAGTCATGGGGATGAGTCCGCCATTGTGTGCTCCGCTGTAGCCTATCATGTCTCCGACGTGGGCTTTTCATCGCGGTGACGCGTGTCCGCTTTGCTGTATTTTCCGCACGCGCCCGTGTTTTGTCACTGTCAGTCCACGCGGCCACATCTTCAGACTGATTGGCTGGATTTTTTTTTTTTGTATCTCTGCCCGAATAGCGGATCCATTAGTGTCCGGTATGACGTCACGGCAATTTGTGGCAGTAAATGGTGCGAGATTATTGAATGAGACGCTGCCTTGTCTGCACACAGGACGGCTGATTGAACCGCTAATGCAAGCGTCGACGGATCCACGTCACCCCCCCCTCCCCCCCATCACCCTCTTCTCGGTTTCCCTGCCCTCCTCCCCATCTCGTTTTTTTTTTCTTCTTCTTCTTTTAATTTCAAAGGACTTTTATTCTGGGAAAAAGCTTGTCCACTCTGTCATCCCCCCCCGCCCCCCCCCCCCCCGCCACGCATCAGGTTGTGTCCCCCGCAGCTCTTTGTTATCACTTAACAGGAAATCCTTTTGGCCGCGCAGCATGGAGAGAGAGAACGAAAAAAACAACAACACACGCACGCACGCACGCACGCACCACAGGCGAAGGTGAAGCGAGCGCAGCAGAACGAGTTCTTTAAGTGCAGCCGGTTGTCATGGTAACCACCTTTACCCAGCATCTCCTTTTCACTCACCTTCCAGAAATTGTACGGGCGCTGGCTCACCGATGCGCACGCACGCCCCCACGCGCACGCACACGCACACACACTCAAGTATATACGGAATAGAGAAAATAAATCATTCTTTAGCCCACGTGCTTGTTCGCGCTCGGTCAGCTAAACGCCTCCATCCCTTCCCTCCGCTTTGTCTTTCTCGCGTAGCGGGACGCCGTCCCCCCCCCCCGCCCCCCGCCCGTCTGTCCGCTTTACTGTTTGCAGGGAAAACATAATTGACTCGGAACAGGTGGGCTGCCCCTCTTCTGTGTGTGCACGCGTCACACCACAATGGTTATCTCACCCCTGCCCGCGTGCTTTACGCGTGCTATACTGTATAACGCAGCAGCTCTGGCCAGCCAATCGTGTGATTCTTTGCGCGTGTGTGCGTGCGTGCGTGCGTGCGTGCGTGTTCGTAAATAAAGGCGTATTGAAGACGATGGCACTACCTCGAGGAGAGGCGGGAAGTCTCGGACTGCTGTAATCACCTGTAACTGCAAAAGTACAGGGTGAAATAGCAGGACATAGCCCCCCCCCTGCCCCACGCACGCACGCACGCACGCACGCACATATATTAAGGCTGCAACAACCTTCGTTACTGCATCATGCTCGATATTAATTTTACTCAGTCCACTTCTAGCACCACCACCTGCGAACCGGATTCATATTTATTGATAGACAAGGATTATGTGGCGCGCATCAAGCGAACAGGTTTTGTTTTTCCCCAAGTTAATACCGGCTCCGTACAGTGCGTCGACCGACCAGAGGAGGCGCTAGTGCAGCGACCAGGACACGTACCCACATCCGGCTTCCCCCCCCCCGCATGACACAGCCAATGTCTGTATAGGGACGCCCGTCCAAGCCGGAGGCAACACACGGGGATTCGAACCGGCGATCCCCGTGTTGGTTGGCAACGGAACCGCCCGTCACGCTACGCCACCCGGACGCTGATTTTAACATCCACTTAAAACTTTCTTTAACCCAAATGTCAACGTGGAGCCATATAATTGCAAGATGAGCCAATAACATTTTTAGAGCAACGTGTCAGACTTCACTGGGCTGTAAAGGCAAGAGGGCAGAAACACGGCGAGGGTAACAAGGGGGCATCTAATGTCTGGGGGGCCCATTTCTGGGGAGTGGTGGGCTTTACCTGTCCTGCAGCAGATGAGGGTTTGTATACGTGTGTGCATGAGAGAGAGAGAGAGAGAGTGCGTGTGTGTGCGTGTGCGTGTATGCGCGTGCGTGTATGCGCATGCGTGTCCAGTGGTCTGTATTCCAACATGTCAGTGTGTTCCCCCACAGGCCCCCACAGCATCGCCCCAACAACGTGTGTGACAGAAACAGATGCTAAATCCAGCATCCGCCCCGGGGCCTTTTTAAACACAGCGCATCAAACAACCCCCCTCCCCACCCTCCCCACCCACCCCCCCCCCCGTTTTGGACGACGCTCTGCGACCACACAAGCGGAAGTGCCGTGGACCAATTCAGCCCTTTACGCATTGTTCGCCATTAATCCTGGGGTCCTCTGCTGGTGCCAGGGACAGAAAAGACCAACAGCCCCTAAAGTAGGACGAGATGGTTCCACCTCCACCCCCCCACCCCCCCCACCCCCCGCTCGTTTCTCAGGCGAGGTGGAGGTCTGTGCGGACCGGCTTCTCAGGTGACATTGACCGGCATTTGCCCCTAGATAGAGACGGCAGATACTGCTGTGCAGGAATTTGGGATGACGCGGAGGGTTTTGATGGATAACGGCCAGCGATGATGGATAGACGGTGTGTCAGGGAGCCTGGCTCAGCAGGGACACGTCTGATGACGGAGGAGGGGGAGAGGGCGCGTGCGCGCGCGCGCGTGCGTGCGTGTGTTTTTCCTATGTGCCAGACGCAAACTTTTTTCTCCCATTTCTGGAAAAGTGGGAATAACTTCCCCTCACTTTCCTAACATGGTATGTATGTGCAGCAGGGGACAGCAGGTTGGGGTTTCGAACTAGCAACCCTGCAACGGATGGGACAGAGCATTACCCCCAGCATTACCCCCATCATTACCCCCATCATTACCCCCAGCATTACCCCCATCATTACCCCCAGCATTACCCCCAGCATTACTCCAGCATTACCCCGATCATTACCCCAGCCAGCATTACCCCCATCATTACCCCCATCATTACCCCCATCATTACCCCCAGCATTACTCCAGAATTACCCCCAGCATTACTCCAGCATTACCCCCAGCATTACCCCCATCATTACCCCAGCATTACCCCCATCATTACCCCCAGCATTATCCCAGCATTACCCCCAGCATTATCCCCATCATTACCCCAGCATTATCCCAGCATTACCCCCAGCATTACCCCCAGCATTACCCCCAGCATTATCCCCAGCATTACCCCCAGCATTACCCCCAGCATTATCCCCAGCATTACCCCCATCATTACCCCCATCATTACCCCCAGCATTATCCCCAGCATTATCCCAGCATTACCCCCAGCATTACCCCCATCATTACCCCCATCATTACCCCCAGCATTACCCCCAGCATTATCCCCAGCATTATCCCCAGCATTACCCCCATCATTACCCCCAGCATTATCCCCAGCATTATCCCAGCATTACCCCCATCATTACCCCCATCATTACCCCAGCATTACCCCAGCATTACCCCCATCATTACCCCCAGCATTACCCCCAGCATTACCCCCATCATTACCCCCAGCATTACCCCCAGCATTACTCCAGCATTACCCCGATCATTACCCCAGCCAGCATTACCCCCATCATTACCCCCATCATTACCCCCATCATTACCCCCAGCATTACTCCAGAATTACCCCCAGCATTACTCCAGCATTACCCCCAGCATTACCCCCATCATTACCCCAGCATTACCCCCATCATTACCCCCAGCATTATCCCAGCATTACCCCCAGCATTATCCCCATCATTACCCCAGCATTATCCCCAGCATTATCCCAGCATTACCCCCAGCATTACCCCCAGCATTACCCCCAGCATTATCCCCAGCATTACCCCCAGCATTACCCCCAGCATTATCCCCAGCATTACCCCCATCATTACCCCCATCATTACCCCCAGCATTATCCCCAGCATTATCCCAGCATTACCCCCAGCATTACCCCCATCATTACCCCCATCATTACCCCCAGCATTACCCCCAGCATTATCCCCAGCATTATCCCCAGCATTACCCCCATCATTACCCCCAGCATTATCCCCAGCATTATCCCAGCATTACCCCCATCATTACCCCCATCATTACCCCAGCATTACCCCAGCATTACCCCCATCATTACCCCCAGCATTACCCCCAGCATTACCCCAGCATTACCCCATCATTACCCCTAGCATTACCCCCAGCATTATCCCAGCATTACCCCGGCATTACCCCCAGAGGCGCACAGGTCCGGACCTCGTGACACGGTATCCTAACAGAAAGCTAACACATGTAACCATTGGGAGACAGCCCATCTGTTTCCCTCCGCCGGTGACTCACTCACACACACACACACACACACAACACACACACACACGCACACACATACACACACGCATACACATGCATACACACACAACACACACATGCATACACACAACACACACACAACACACATGCATACACACAACACACACACACACAACACACACGCATACACACAACACAACACACACACGCATACACACAACACACACAACACACACGCGCATACACACAACACACACACACAACACACACATAACACACAACACACACACGCATACACACACATAACACACAACACACACACGCATACACACATGCATACACACACAACACACACATGCATACACACACATGCATACACACAACACACAACGCACACACAACCCAAACATGCATACACACAACACACACAACACACACACACGCGCGCATACACACGACACACACGCATACACGCATACACACAACCCACAACACGCGCGCGCGCGCGCACACACACACCGATTACACACAATTCCTTCCAAAAGTGAGACATGAGACAGTGTTGGCAGTGACAAACGGACTGTGAAGAGAGAGAAAGTCAGCTCGAAGATGAAGTGACCAATACATCACAGAAACTAACTCTCTCTCACGCTCGCTCTCTCTCGCTCTCTCTCGATCTCTCGCCCTCGCTCTCCCTCTCTCGCTCTCCTGTTGCTGATGGAAGCTAGATTAATATTTAATTCTCCAAGTCACAAAGAGATTATCACTCCTGCGCGGTCATTCATCCTCTCTCCCTTTCAACCTTTCTGTTCCCCCCTCCTCCCATACGTCCTCCTTAGAATCCCTCGCTTCTCCTGAGGAAAAAAAAATGTAAAAAATAAAAGCAACAGCTAGGAGCTGTGGGCGGATGGAAAGAGAGGGAAGAGAGTCTGTACGAAAGAAAAAAAAAGAAGACAAGATGGCTTGTGAATGTGTGAAGGAAGGGCCGGGTGTCACCTACAGCAGGCTTCATTACCATGCATCTGTCACCACGCCGACCGAGCTCTCGTTGCCAATGGCAATGTGGAAGGGAGTTAAAGAGCATCCGTATCTCCTTCCCTCTCTCTCTCTCTCGCTCCCTCTCTCTCTCTCTCTCTCTGTTTGTGTGTTATTTGCTCTCTCCCTCTCCCTCCGCCGCTTACTGAGAGGAGTTAAACACATCAGTATGTCTATCATCACCCTGGCCCCACAGTAACAGACAAGAAAAGTCCATTATCGCTTCTCTCACTTCGACTACATCCCCCTCTCTCTCTCTCTCTCTCGCTCCATCTCAGCCTGTCACTTGCAACCCCCAACCTCCCCCCCAACCGCCGCTGCACCGAGCAGAAGTGCGACATCGCCTGCCTTTCAGTCGTCTGCCCGCGGGTGGCGAGGGTGGTGGCGTGCTAGCAGGTTCATGTGCATGTGCGCTTCACCCAAATGCTGAAATTCACCTCTGGACAAACCGTCCACGACATGTCTTCCGATCCATATCAGCGCGGCTGGAGATGACTCCTAACAGCATCTCCGCAGCGTTCACCCGTCATCTCCCCCCTTCAGCGTTACGAAGACGTTCATCCTCGGACGCCATTAAACTGGTTTTCTCACCAGTCCTTCTAAAAGAAGATCACTGAAAGGCAGCAGAGACGCACGGTTCTGCTCGCGGGTAGACTTCGGTCACATGGCAAGCCCTCCGCTCTGACAGAAAACGTTCTCCCCTCTCAAAGCCCACATCCTGCCGGTTCTGTGCCGGGTCTGAATGGAGCGGCTGGCTGGTCGCACAGTGTGAGGTGCTTTAGGAACAGGCCTGTCGTTTGAGTTGAGCTTCCGTCGGCACCGGCTCGGCCCACTCGGCTTTCAAGCCGTCAGCACGCAGACAGACGGACCTCTTTTTAAAGGCCAGACTACCTGCCGAGGCTGAGATGGAGAGAGCCCCGCACCCGCGCCAGGGCAGTCAGCAAGTACAAATGGAGTACAGCGGAGTACTTAGACCAGGCCCAGACAGGTACTCCCACACACAAAAACACTTCACATAATGGCAGGAACCCATCAGATCCAGCGTGGGGCACGAAGGAGAGTAAAAAGGAATAGAGACAACTAAACCTCAGGACGTCTTTCTGAATCCTTCAGCAATATGGCGATGGGGACAATTGCGGCTGCTTTACGATTCAGTGAACGTTGTGGCCATCTAAGAACAGGATGCTGTTGTGTTGCTGTAAAGCCCCTTCAGGCTTCAGCTCCCCCTAGTGGCGGGTGCAGCCCCCCCCCCGCCAGTAGTGGCAGGTGGCTGTGTAACACCTTAGACCCAACAGTATGCCTAACTTTTCCCAACGTACAAATGCAACAAAAATAAATAAATAAAATAAAACATACCTTTATTTTAAACAGTGGGCTCGTGCTGGGTGATGTATTGAATGTGATGTATTGAATGTATTGAATGTACATGTTTGATAATAAAGTGAGTAAACACTCCATTCCAAATCTGCTACACACGCGCCTTACAAACAAAACAATGACGTCATACTGTAGCGACCGGGGGGGGGGGGGGCGGTCGCTCTGACTGTCGGCGGTTCTGCCCTGGGGGAGCGCAATGGCTGATGGGACTGTTAGATTTAAAATTGTGTTGTAATGACGTGGTGTTCATGTTGTGGTTATTCTTGAGTTGTTGTTTTGGGGGTTCGACTCAGACTAAGTAGGAGACCGTTTACTGACTCATTGACTGGAACTGATGTCGTCACTCGGGACATCGGGGGGGGGGGCTCGTTGCGTTGTGGTCCGTTCTGGCCGGTGTGAATAAAAGAGCACTTCCGGGGTCGTGCGGTGTATGGGGGCACGAGAGTTCCGGTTATAAAGAGGTCTCTGCCTCTGGACTCGTTCTTCCACGCCGGCTCGCCGCCATGCTTTTATTTTTAGGCGGCAGCCCCCCTACTTAAAACACCTTCCCGCGCGCCTGGTTGTGACGCGAGACGGCGTGATGGGG
Organism: Lampris incognitus; assembly: GCF_029633865.1. NCBI lineage: Eukaryota > Metazoa > Chordata > Actinopteri > Lampriformes > Lampridae > Lampris > Lampris incognitus. The sequence continues at coordinate 12,252,552 of NC_079228.1, read as the reverse complement.
CGGACTGACATTAAGTGTGAGAAAACCATGTGGTGGAGGACGTATCTAGCACCAGTCAGATTTATGTGGACAGCTTTTCGTCTGAGGATCAAGTTCCAGGACTCTTGCTAAAAAACACGTTGGTCACCCAGGGCCTCGTTCATCATCCGTTTCGTAAGCACAGATTTGTTCCTACACACCCGTGGCTTTTTTTAAGCTCTCAAAATTGTCCGAGAGCCAGTGGCAAGGCCTGACGGTTATTAGTAATTCCTTCCCCCTAACATCTGTTGTCTACCTCTTGCAACGAACAATCACCCAGGCTTGCAGAGGCAACTGGTGTCTACGTTCAGGCATAGGCGGAAATCCCGGGGGAGACGGGGGGGGGACACGACCCACCCCCCATCCTGGGAAGAATATGATATACCCCCACCCCCCAATATTTCGCCTCTGATGTACAGCACTGCTTTTGGTGTCCCCCTCAGGAATTGCGCTTGAGGAAAGTTCATGTAATTCTCCCCTCTAAAGTTGATATTAGATTTTCGCCCCTGCATTCAGGGGTCACCAGGGTCTACGCTGACCTCTCAGACAAACCTCAGGGCGAGGAAGTTCCATGGATGTGTAGGAACAAATTTGTACCTACGAACATTGGATGAATGAGGCCCCTGCTGGTGCCGATAGACTTTGAAACGAGATGGAGGCCCCCCCTCCTTCACATGGCTGTCAGGAACACAGGGCTGGGTACAGGGTTCGTCTCCGGGTCCTTGTGTTGTTGCCACAATCTAAGGTTGTGTCCACACCGCTCCTGAAATCTGACTTATGTGGGCTCTTTGATTTGGGCCGCCTTCGGTAAGTGGCCATGCGACCTGTGTGAATGGTTAAATCGACGTTCATGTGGATTTTATTTCACACTTTCTGGCACATTTCCACGTCACCATTGGCTTATATGTGAGGATCAATGGCTGGACACGAGATTAAAGTCAGTGAACAGCCAAAATGGTGAATGGATTGCAGTTTACACCGCCCTGCAAAAGCCACTCAAAGCACTTTACCACCAATTAATGCCTCACGGTCACACACCCACGCACACAGTAATGGCGGTGTAAACCGAGCAAGGTAACGCCCGGCTCATCGGCAGCAGTTAGGGATCAGGTGTCTTGCTCGAGGACACCTCGACATTTTTGCAAGGAGGTGCCAAGGGCCGAACCGGCAACCAGACGACCTGCTCTACCCCCTGAACCACTGTCGCCCCAAAGAGAAAGAAAAGTGCCAGATTGAAATTCTACTTTGGGAGATGCGTCGATTCAAGCTCAGCTCGAGGGCACACGTTGCCGTCAACCAGTGTTAACGGAAAGAAACGCTCGCCCTGTCCCAAGACGTCAGTTGCTGTTTGTCTGCCCATCACCATCGTCGGCGGCCACTTGGGCTCGAGTATGACCGTCCTCCCTCTGGGTCCTCAGGTGGGCATAGGGGCCGATCCTGGAGCCGCATAATGGGAGGACACCTGCGCGTGACAGCTTTTTACGTGGAGTGGCTGATGCTCCTGCAGCCACCACAAGGTCCTTGGCAGGGGTGGGGGGTGGGGGGGTGGCCAGAGTCCAATAGCATGGAGAACCAAGACGATTGGGGACCACCCTCTGCTGCAGCCTTCATCCACCTTCACTGCTGTTGTGACCTGGAGACATCTTCCACCAGTTCTGCTGTTGAGGTCTTTGTTGGATCGCGCTTCATCTGGAACCTCCACCTTGACCTACCCGCCTTGGGTGACCCCACCAGGAGCCGAGCTCCCGGGCGGCCAAGCTCTTGACATCATTGGTACACGCAAGCTTCTCCGCCACGGCAAGGTGGCGATCCAGGAGAAGAATATTGGCACATACAAGACGTTTCAGGACGGAGGTCTGTGCACAGTGATATCAGACAGAGGTCACTCTCAAAAACGAGTGATGGAAAAGAAGTGGATCCGGTCACAAGGTTGGTGATGGAGCTTGTTAGGACAGCAGTACGGATGTAGTCTTAGCGAAGCGCTCAAAGGCCCAACCCCGTTTCCCCACCCAACGATTACGCTCCCCACATTTTATCTACATCTCCAGGACCGGCTGCGGGCCGCTGATTGGTTTTGTCTGAGTAATGAGCACAATTGACAGACAGAACAATTTAATTAGGAGCAGCGAACGACGACGGCAAGATGGAAGATACTGGGACAGGACAGGAACGAGAGATTAATGCAACAACACACTCCCACTGCTCCGTCATCGCAATCTGATTTTATTAATTACCCATGGCTGCGAGGCTTTTATCTCCCTCCTCATGCAAATTGGCAGGAGACATGCACACGTGCACAGGCACACACACACACACACACACACACACACAGACACACACATGTTAACACACACACAAAGGAAAAAGACAATATTTGATATCTTGGGAGTCCCTGTTCCTGCTGTCCCGCCCTTGCGTTAGTGTTTGGTTGTTATAAAAAAAAGAAATATCCGAGACATACACTGTGGATCATAACAAGGACAAGGTTAGAGTCGCTCTCGAATCCACAGGTAATACTGATTTTTATGGCAGCGTTTTGAGACAGATACATAAAAAAAAACCTGTAAAAAAAAAACAACCACAGTCGACCTCTAACAAATTCCATGGCGCGGTACTTGGGAGGGTGGGGAGATCAGGGTCGGTCATGTTATGTGATTAAGTGTGATGTGTCAAGTGCTGTGGAGACAGAGTGGTATGAGAGCCGGGGGCGGGGGGGGGCGGGCGGTGGGGGGGGGTGTCGGGTATCCAACTTTAATTTCCAGCAGCTGGGTGCCTCTGGCAGGGATTACGACCAGATTACGCCTGAGTGCCCCACACATCCTCCGCGGCGTATATCCACACACGCCATTACTCAGACAGGCTCGCGCGCGCGCACGCGCACGCGCGCACGCACATACACACGTGCACACACACGTTCTTACAGTAGTCCTCAGTTTGTGATGCACGTTGCAAATACCACATGGTTATGCTGGGAGGGAGAGAGGGGGAGAAGGCAATCGAAAGAGAAAGAGAGACGGTGTCATGATGTCTCCAGTTCGTAACCTCAGTCACTCTGTTGTTTTCCCTGTTTTATTTTGAGGTACTCACCTGTCGTCTTTTCAGTTCCTGGCCCTGGTTTTTGCTATCAGTCACCTGTTCCCCATTCCCTCATTAGATCCCAGCATATGAAGTCCCCTTTTCCCCTGGTTTCCCTTAGTTCCCCTGTTCTCCTCTTCCCCTGGTTCCCCTTTTCCCCTGGTTTCCCTTAGTTCCCCTGTTCTCCTGTTCCCCTGGTTTCCCTGGTTCTCCTGTTTCCCTGGTTCTCCTGTTCCCCTGGTTCCCCTGTTCCCCTGGTTCCCCTATTCCCTTGGTTCCTCTGTTCTTTTGGTTCCCCTTTCCCCTGGCTCCCCTGGTTCCCCTAGTTCCCCATTTCCTCTGGTTCCCCTGTTCCCCTGGTTCCCCCGTTCCCCTGGTCCCCCCGTTCCCCTGTTCACCTGGTTCCCCCGTTCCCCTGGTTCCCCCGTTCCCCTGGTTCCCCTGGTTCCCCCGTTCCCCTGGTTCCCCCGTTCCCCCGTTCCCCCGTTCCCCTGGTTCCCCCTTTCCTCTGGTTCCCCTGGTTCCCCCTCTCCTCTGGTTCCCCTGGTTCCCTTGTTCCCCTGGTTCCCCCATTCTCCTGGTTCCCCTGGTTCCCCCTTTCCTCTGGTTCCCCTGGTTCCCCCGTTCCCCTGGTTCCCCTGTTCCCCTGGCTCCCCTGGTTCCCCCTTTCCTCTGGTTCCCCTGGTTCCCCTGGTTCCCCTGGTTCCCCCGTTCCCCTGGTTCCCTTGTTCCCCTGGTTCCCCTGGTTCCCCATTTCCTCTGGTTCTCCTGGTTCCCCCGTTCCCCTGGTTCCCCCGTTCCCCTGGTTCCCTTGTTCCCCTGGTTCCCCTGGTTCCCCATTTCCTCTGGTTCCCCTGGTTCCCCCGTTCCCCTGGTTCCCCCGTGCCCCTGGTTCCCCTGGTTCCCCCTTTCCTCTGGTTCCCCTGGTTCCCCCGTTCCCCTGGTTCCCCTGTTCCCCTGGCTCCCCTGGTTCCCCTGGTTCCCCCTTTCCTCTGGTTCCCCTGGTTCCCTTGTTCCCCTGGTTCCCAGGTTAGCACAAGGTTAGCACAATAACGTAACATGTCATCTTCACGGTGGCTAGTTTGTGGGAGTTGCCTTTTAACAGGTCCAGTCCCAGTATCGGGTGGTTTCCCGAACAAAATCTGAAATGGGCTTAATCCACTCCTGCTTCTGATGCTCGCTCTCACATGCATCAACACAATAGGGGGAGCCTTTGTCCATGTCAAACCTGTATCTTCACAGCATTTGGACAATTAGTTTTTTTATTGCGCCATTTTCCGTTTCTACTGCTCCTCCACTAGCTGGGCGGTAGTGTTAACTCATGCTTATGCCTTGGTATTCTCCAACTTGCTTTATGGCCTTGTTGGCAAAGGGTGTGCCATTATCACTACTGATTTGTCTTGGGAATTCCCCATCTTGGAATGGTTTCCCTAATCAATGCCTTTGCCGCTGTATGTAGGGAGAGCTGCAACCCGTGTAGAAAACATGTCAACGATCACCAAACGATAGCTTTTCCCTTCGCTGGGTGTTAGGGCAATAAAGTCCATTTGTAAACCATCAAATGGTTTGTCTGGTGGTGGATGAGCGGCTCGAGGTGTTTCCTACCTCTGCTAGCATTGTTGGTAGCACAGATGACACACTTTTGACAACATTTTTGCGAGAAATTTGAGAAACCTTTTGCGAACGCATATCTTCGGATTTCACTCCTCCCCCCCCTCCCTTTTTAACACATGGTCCTTTCCATGTGTCGATTTTGCATAATGACGGAGCAAATATTTCGGTACGCATGATCAGGACCCAACCAAATACCACCAGTGACAACACGGCCACATTTTTCTCCAAACAGCTTTTTCATCCAGCGAGGCTCTTTGCTGCAGGTCCTGCAAGTCGAGCGTGGGCGTCAGTGGGTTAGACTCAACATTGACACATTGCGGTGTCGTTTCTGGTGGGATCCTTTTTTTTTTGTTTGTTTTGCTGCACGTTTTTGCAGCTGCCTCTGCCTTAGCATTGCCCCGTGAAATGGGCTCAAGGTTGTTAGTGTGAGCTTCACATTTACACACAGCTCTGTGTTTGGGTGAGAGCGGGGCAGACCAGTTTGTGATGGGCAATTGGTTCTCCAGATGACGTGAGAAATTGTCTGTGTTTCCACAGGGTGCCAAAATCACGGACAACACCTAATGCATATCTGCTGTCAGTGTAAATATTGACAGATTTGCCCTGAGCCAATTTGCAGGCTTCTGCGAGAGCCTCTGACTGCAGCCTGGGCACAGTAGTTAAAGGGTAAGAGTTGCACAATTTGAGTTTCGTGTTGAGTTACTACAGAAAATCCAGCTTGTTTTTTTTTCAGTGTCTGGGTTGCGAGATGCCGATTCCATCGACAAAAAGTTCTAGGTCAGCGTTCTGCAGAGGCGTCTCCTGCAAATCCGGCCTAGGAGAACCAACTTCCGTTATGACTGCAACACAGTCATGCTCCTCTCCGTCACCTGGGGTGGGGAGAAGAGTAGCAGGGTTAAGAACGGTGCATCTTTTCACAGGGATATTGGGCATACTAGCAATGCTGTGTTACATCTTGGCCACCTGGCTGTGGAGAGACGGGATGCCTTTTGTTCAAGTAGAATCAAAGAGAGACTGCGTGTGGAACAAATCCAGTCCGGTTGGAGTAGCCGACAACGTCATGTAATGTAACCACAGCCTTTTCAGCAGCTGCTACAGCTCGGAGGCGGGTGGGAGGTCCTGCAGCCACAGGGTCAAGTTTAAAGTAGGCTGCAGGTCGCTGTCAGGCCCCCATGTTCTTGCAGCAAAGCTGATGTCATATAGTCCAGCCCTCTTCACCCTTTTCACCCACGACTGTACCCCCAGTCACTCCTCCAACACTATAGTGAAGTTTGCTGACGACACCACTGTGGTGGGACTCATAACCGACAGCGAGGAGACACACTAGAGAGAGGAGGTCCAACACCTGGCTGGGTGGTGTTCAGAGAATAACCGGGTCCTGAACACCAACAATACAAAGGAGATCATTGTGGACTTTAGGGGATCCAGGAAGGCCACCCCACCCCGACTGCACATAAACGGTGAAGAGGAGCGTGTTGTGGATAACATCGAATTCCTGGGAACCCACATAACCAAAGAACTCACATGGTCACTCCAACACCTCCCACCTGGTGAAGAAAGCACAACAGAGGCTTTTCCTCCTCAGGAAACTTAAACAAGCCGGTCTCCCTTCTCAACTGCTGGTCAACTTTTACAGAAGTACAATAGAAAGCATCCTCTGTCGATGTGTCACAGTGTGGTGGGCCAGCTGCACAGCAGAGAACAGGAAGGACTTGGCCCGGGTGGTGAAGACAGCACAGAGGATTGTGGGAGCTGTGCTCCCGGACCTGGATACTGTTTATGCTGGTCGCCTACAGAGGAAAGCCAGCAACATCAGCGAAGACGCAACACACCCAGGTCACTGTCTGTTTGTTTCCTCGCCATCGGGAACAGATACCGCACCATCAAAACCCGGACTAACAGGCTGAGGAACAGCTTCTTCCCCAGAGCTGTAGCCTCCATCGCCCCCCCCCCCCACCCCCAACACACACACACCTGCCTATAGCTGCTGAGGACTATCCATCGATTACCCGAATCGCTTATCCTGCTCTCAGGGTCACGGGGATGCTGGAGCCTGTCCCAGCAGGACTACCTGCTGCTAGAGCCGCTGCAATATGAACAACCGTGTGCAATAATCCCATGCGCCGTTTTGAGCTTTAAAAGCCGCTGCTGTATTTTATTGTCTCATGTTCATTTTTGCTACCTCACTTATTCTTACTACCTCACTTGTTATACTAAAGGTTTTTTTGTCCTTGTTTTTATCTTGTTTTTAACCATTAACCTTGCCTAGTGTTGCTGGTCTGAGTCACCAAACGACATTTGGTTGTGTGCGCACAGTGATAATAAAGTATGTCATTCTTCTTCTTCTTCTTATGTAACCTCGTCTTTTGTCCACAGATTGAAAGGTCTGGTGGGGTCTGGTAGACCCAAGGTGGGTGTTGTTTGTAGGGCCTGCTTCAATGTGACAAAGGAAGCAGCAGCTTCAGGTTTCCAGACCATTTACATCTTTTGCACTGAGGCCGTCAATTGATGCTAATGGCGCCTCTAGTTCAGCATCATTTGGAGTCCATTGTCTGCAATAGGATGTCATGACAACAAACAAAAAAAACCCTAAACAAACAAAAAAACTCACGATTTGTTTCTTCATGACTGGTTTAGGAATATTTTGGATGGCTTCAATACGCTTGGGTGAGAGGGATTTGCCCCCCCGCAGTGACCACGCGACCCAAAAACAAAATGACTGTAATTTGGACAGGCTAGCTTTATGGCCATTTTCAGCAAGATATGTAAGCAGTGCGAATGTGTCTTTTTCCACAGGCCTGTTGTGTTGGTGAGCAGATCATTAAATCATCTACGTACTGCAGGAAGACACTGCCCCCGGGCAGCCCGGGAGATTCTAAGCTAGTTTTCAGTGCTGCATTATGGATAGTAGGAGATTGGCAGTATCCCTGGCACCGTCTTGTGAATGTGTAAGATTTTCCATTAAATGAGAAAGCAAACCAATACTGACTGCCCTTTTGAACCGGAACTGAAAAATGCATTGGCTAGGTCAGCCACAGAGAACCGTTTGCTGTTTGATGACACTTGAGGTAAAATATGATATGGATTTGGAACATTTGGTGCTCTGGGTTGGACTGCTGCATTCACCGCTTGTAAATCCTGCACAAATCTCCACTCGTCTGGCTGATCTGCATTTGTGACAGGGAATATAGGTGTGTGCACATGAGAGTCCTCATACAGAACTCTTACTCTTACTTACTCTTACTCCTCGCGAGGAGAGAATTGAAGACAGGTGTAATGCCATCAATCGCTTCTTGTTTAACTGGGTATCGGTTTTGACAGGGCCTATAATCAGATTTAAGTATGATCACGACAGGTTCTACCCCCCCCTTTTCTCCCCAATTGTATCCGGCCAATTACCCCACTCTTTCGAGGCGTCCCGGTCGCTGCTCCACCCCTCTGCCGATCCAGACTACCACATGCCTCCTCCACATGTGGAGTCACCAGCCACTTCTTTTCACCTGACAGTGAGGAGTTTCACCAGGGGGACGTAGCGCTTAGGAGGATCACGCTATACCCCCCAGTTACCCCCCCCCCAAACCGGCTCCCCGATCGACCAGAGGGGGCGCTGGCGCATCGACCAGGACACTTACCCATATCCGGATTCCCACCCGCAGATACGGCCAGTTGTGTCCGTAGGGACGGCCGACCCGGGTTTTACACCTTTTATTAACCCCACATCCTGTTTCCCCTGTAAGGCAGGGATTTCTGTGACGTCATTGGTGCCTTTCATGGTGTGCATCAGAAAGCTCATCTCCATTTACTGTTACAAACGTGTGGCTTTTCATGTGGTGTATCTGACACTAACTGAACAGTTCTGGTTGTGTTTACAACAGCTGGAAGCCTCTTCCGGTACACCCTCAGATCATCGTGATGCTGAACATGAGGATCTTTAGCGGGCATCCAACCCGCAGCATTGTTACACATTCTTGTCCAGGTGCCCAGGAATTGCCACGGTTTGTTTTTAGGTTTTACCAGCGAGACATGTGGCTCTGTAAGCAGTACTTCAAAAACGGGTTTCTGTGCGCTGGACGAGATAACTGAGACGGCACGAGTCCTGCCTTTCCAACACATCCAATCCAACGTCAACCTATCTGATTCTTGACCTTCCCCGTACCAGGCCTTCTCAAACTCATCGTCTTGCCCTGGTCATACATGTGACGTTGCAATGCATCACACTTGTTCTTGTGCTGGTGGTTAGACGCTTAGCTTCCTCGATCAGAGTTGTGTTTACTGAGGCAGGAGCAGCGTCCGGGAGCTTCCACTGATATGGGTACAGCAGATCCTCAGAGCCATATTTCACAAGTTGGTGTGTGTCTGCTATCCTTGTGACCGATATTCCCTCGGGGGTAGAGATTAGGACTATTCCAGATTTACACATCATGCCTCTCCCCGTCAGATTTATGGGACAATGATGTGACAACAAAAACGAATGCTTAAATGTTCCCTCAGTTTCGTCCTGGCAGTTCAGTGGTATAGTAAAGCGTTCAGCAACTGAGTTGCCAGATGCTCCTACAGTCCTCACGTACCTGCCACTCATTTTCGGAAGCAAATCAAATTCTGTGTGTCTTATGACTGGAGTAATAACAGCATCTGTGACGTACTTGACATATGTGCCTATTTCTTGCAACCTCTCATTTTTCTGTCCAGCCTCAATGTGGTCGGCGACTTGTGAAACTAATTGATGTGTGTGTGGGGGGGGAGGGGGGGTATCGGTGTGTGCAATGGCGCTTTCACCCTTCTGCTGTGTAGGCTGGTCATCGTCATCCAACCTGGTATCACGCCTAAGCTTGTAATACACCCGTCGGACCGACGTGTCAGTGTCACGGTTTGCCTCGCTCAGGCGTGAAAAGTGCACACGTGTATGAAGGTGCAGTGCCAGCAGGGGGCGATGATGAAGAGGCGAAGGCAGGTTAGGGTGAGGGTTGAGATTGGGTGAGGGTGAGGGCAGGGATTTTGGAAAATGCTGTATGCTTCTTTTCCTCCGTAGGGAGTTGCTGGCATTAAGTTAATCAGCGCCCCCTGCTGGCACTGTCACTGGCACGTTGGACCGGCGGGTGTATTACACGCCTTGGCCTGATGGTCTGTGTGTCGCTTCCAGGAGGATCCACGTCTTCGCCCAACTCCGCCGCCCGTCAGTCTGCATGCTGGACTGTCCCAGCTTCATCCCTGTTGTCTGTCTTTGTTGTCTGGACAGTCCTTGGACCATCGTCCATGTTTTCCACAGATAAAACATGTATCCGATCTTCCTCTGCGTCCTCCACGGCCCCTGCCGCGTCCTCTTTCATGCCCAAGGCCTCTGGCTTGGCTTTCAGGCAGCATAATTTGAGCCATTCGTAGCTTATTATCCACTTGTCCCCGTTTCTTCTTCTTTGGAGTTTTTCAGCGTGCGTTCAACAAGGGAGAGACGGCCCGAGCCCCAGGTGGTGCACGTGCATTTTACTATATCAGCAATTTCAGGCTTTATGCCATTAACGAAGCAATCGCGAAGATGGGCTTCCCAAGCGGGGAGTGGGTCGTTTGGCCCTATGGCGGCGGGTCTTTCGATGCCACAGTGGGCAGTGTGGACCTCTGTTAGGCGGACAAGATAGTCGGCGACAGTTTCTTCATCCTTCTGCTTGCAGGCAGAGATTTTAATTAACGGGAGGGCCACGCGAATGCGCTCGCGCACGGGTCGACTGCATTTTTGCGATTTTGGCTGCCATTGCGGCCATAGTCTATGTTGGTGAGTCTTACTACGTCCTCTTCTGGAAACCCTGCAGAAACTCTTGCCCAGTGGTTTCCCACGTGTGACACGAGAAGACGTCGAAGTTCAGTGGTTGTGGGTTTGAATTCTCTGCAGAATATCTGGAGTTGTACAATGAACTTCGCTCCGCTGTCAGCAACAACGGGGAGGTGAAATGACCCTTCTTTAATATCTTTAAATGTCCATGGTCCGTGTACCAACTGACCATCTCCTTGTCCGTCCTCCACCTCGATCATCGGGAGCTTACCACACACATCGCCTGCGGCTTCTTGTCATACTGGTGAAGCACGATATTGGGTTCCTTGCCTGGTATGACGTGCTGACACCTTTCCCACTCCCGTATACGATGGTGGAGATGCTTGATCTGTACCACCAGCTGCACCCAGATGACTAAGATCTGGATATTGCGGTGCCGATTGGGGTGGTGCTGTAGGCCGGTGTACTGGGAGCTGTGGTGGCGGTTGTTGCTGTTGTTGTCTTCTTGGCGGAGTCGAGTTCGGATGAGGATCCGCCTGCATACACTGAGACACAGATGAGGATGGAACTGCCCCTGCTTGAGTTTTTCTGCCCCTAGTGTTTGATTCTTCTAACCAGCATGTACATGCTTTCCAGTCTGCTTAACCCCTTTCGTTTTCCTTCCTTCACTTGCTTTTTCCTTCTCCTCCAACTTGACTCTTAACGGCTGCAATTCTGAAGCTTCCTGTACCCACATCCCATGACCCAAATGTCCAACGGATTGACTACTGGATGTTTGGAGATGACGGCTGAGCTGGGTTATCTTTTTCTAGTTTGGATTCACTGTTATTAGAACCCATACCGCTAAATTGAAATTGATTGATAATTTTAGTTTCAACCTGTTACCCGTTACGCCTCTTTGCTTAGCTTTTTCGTTACTCGTTGTTTTACCTTTATTCTTATTATTCCTCACCCCCCCCCCCCGTCTTATGTGCTGTTAGATTCTCTGGCGCTGATCAGCCCTGATAATCTTTCTTTCAGACAGTATTTCATAAATATACCATTTGCACCCAGCACATCTCTTTTGACCTAGTCAGCTGAATGATTCATCAGCGTCTACCTGCCCTAGTAACTCGTCAGTTATACAAAGTTGAACACGATGTAAGAATCTTTTTTTTCTCTTGTTAGGTCCCCAAAACCTTGTGTAATTATCTTACCAGAAAGACAGATCGTGGTTCACCACCTTGGGTTTTTTGGATTGTAGCGGTGAGTGAGTCCGGTCCTCAGGCGTCAAGCCCCCACCTTCTCTACCCTCTTTGACGGGGAGGTTGAGGCTGAAGTCCCAGACTTCAGGGTGTGCACCCTTCTGTTACCTGCCGCGCTGAGACCCAGAAGCCCTCCTCCACACGAGGGATCCTGCTGAAAACACCAAGTTTGTGGTGGCAAACTTTGTGATGAAAATAACATAAAATTCTGAGTCAGTCTTGTCTTTCTGTATAACTTTCATTCAGCTTTTGCAAACGGGCTCTCCCCATAATGGTAGGAAGAAGAGAGAGAGAGAGAGAGAGAGAGAGAGAGAGAGAGAGAGAGAGAGAGAGAGAGAGAGAGAGAGAGAGAGAGAGAGAGAGAGAGAGAGAGAGAGAGAGAGAGAGTCCAAAACAGGAGGAGTACGTCTTTATAGAGATACAAGGGTACGTGTTGTCTAAGCTGCCCTAACCGATATCAGTCAGCTGTGACCCTACCTATCTCTCTGCAGAGATATAAGGACAAGCTGACATCTGTGGAAGGGTCGGTTGTAGGCAAAACATAAGTCGTAGGCCAAACATGTGAGCAGTACATGACATCTAACTAGGAACAAGTGGTTCTGTATTTTCTTACTACATCTGTTCCCCTGGTTCTCCTTGTTCCCTTGGTTCCCTTTTCCCCTGCTTCCCCTGCTTCCCCTTGTTCCCCTGGTTCTCCTGTTCCCCTGGTTCCTCTTTTCCCCTGGTTCTCCTTGTTCCCTTGGTTCCCTTTTCCCCTGCTTCCCCTGCTTCCCCTTGTTCCCCTTGTTCCCCTGCTTCCCCTGCTTCCCCTGCTTCCCCTTGTTCCCCTGCTTCCCCTGCTTCCCCTTGTTCCCCTGCTTCCCCTGCTTCCCCTTGTTCCCCTGCTTCCCCTGCTTCCCCTTGTTTCCCTTGTTCCCCTGGTTCTCCTGTTCCCCTGGTTCCTCTTTTCCCCTGGTTCTCCTTGTTCCCTTGGTTCCCTTTCCCCCTGCTTCCCCTGCTTCCCCTTGTTCCCCTTGTTCCCCTGGTTCCCTGGTTCCCCTGTCAGACGGTCTTTTGTTGTGTGTCTGCAGCCAAAGCTATCCAGCGTTGCAGCCTATATGTTCTACCTGTTTACCACGTTTGAAGTCTTTTACCTGTTTGTGGATTTTCTTGCCTGCCTCTCATCGGATCTGATCGCCCGTTTGGACCGGAATCGCTGGTAACTTGAAGCGGCTTTGCCTGTCTGCCCCCCTCTTGTCTGTCTGGTGGCCTGTTGGGACACTTCCCCGGTGTACCGACCCCTGCCTGCCTTGACCATTAAACCGAAATGTCGCTGTAACCTCCCTGTCTGAGTCGGCTGCTTGGACTCTCATCTGCCGGTTTCCCCGGGAACCATTACAGGCGGGTACTTCCACAGAAACACACTCTCTGCGCCATTAAACGAGCTGTGCCTTGCGGGCTGAATCAAGAGAGCGGAGTGGGAGGTGGAGGAGCACAAAGCCCAACCCAGACCGTCGTCCTGTTACTCATTTGATTTGCTCTCTGCACTCCTTGAATGCGTTGGACAAGGACTGACGTACCACATATGCATGTATGCTGCGCACGCGCACACGCGCGCACACGCACTCAAACGCAGGTAGGCACACGTGCTATACTCAGTCCTGCATAGATTAGTTTGATATGTTTATATGAAAGACGCAGAGGATGTGAGAAATGAACTGAACACAGTGATGAAAAGAGAGATATGAAATGACTTCCTGTCTCGTGCAGGTGAGACAAGAAGCCCCCCCCACCCCCCCCGCCCCCGTCCGAGCAAAGCAACCAACACTATACGGCAACATTGCAGAGGACAAAAGGACGGGATCAGACGAGATAACGGAACAATATTGTGAACAACAGCAACACAAGAGGGCAAACAGATGAAAATGAAAGAAAACAGATCGCTCGGAATTTAAAGACATTTTCAATTAAAATCAGTTGTAAGTAGCTTTAATGAGGAAGTCATGATAAGTGGTTATGATAGTGTGCGTGTGTGTTTGGGCCTGTGTGTGTGTGTGTGTGTGTGTGTGTGTGTGTGTGTGTGTGTGTGTGTGTCTGTGTGTGTGTGTGTGTGTGTGTGTGTTTGGGCCTGTGTGTGCACAAAAAAACACACACACACACGCACACACACACCTCCCCTCTCAGAAGCGCACCACCCGGCTGTCACCGCCCGAGACAGACCTTGGTGCGTCTTCGAGGGTTTCGCAACGGCGCATTTCCACGCAAATCTAGCGTGTTACGCGTGCGCCGCCGAGTCCTCATCGTTTATCCCGGTGACGCACGAGGCAAGGCCGCGACACGCGGCGGCTCTCCGGATGACACAACACACTTTTTTTTTTTTTTTTGTATTCAGGGACAACCTGTGCCCGTTCAAGGTGACGCGTGGCGTTTGGGCGCGCCAGCTCTCCACAGAGGAGGTTGATGGAAAGGATGTGGCGAACCAGCTGCGCGCAGAACCGGATTGTGGCGCGTGCGCTGCGCGCGGTGTTGAGCGTGTAATATCGTGTTATCCGTACGCAGACTGGTGAGACCGGGCTTCACACGTAATGACCTGGCCAGCCAGCGTCGCCTCCCGCCTGCCTCCGGGTCCGTTTGGATGACTCGGTTCGCAGGGAGTACGTCGCACGGCCCTGTTACGCAACGGCACCTCGCTGAATATTTCAACACAACCCGCAGCCGGAGTCATCAGGCGCGGCGCGTCGCGTCCACGCTGAGAGCCGCGGCAGAAAAGTCAACGTGACAACGGAAAACTGAGCGACGGCGACGAATAACTGCCTTGTAAATGTCAGTTGCTCGCAGCAACACACACACACGCACACACACGCACGCACACGCACACACACGCGCGCACGCACACGCACGCACACGCACGCACACACAAGGTCTTATTCTGAATCCCATGTTATTCCCTCGGGGTGGTTGGGAATTCCTTGTCACTCAGCCGCTCGTGAGAAAATCGATGATCGCCTGACTTTGGGGTGGGGAACCAAATTAACGTTGATCAAACAGGATGGCAAACCAGTATGCGAGGCGTGTCATTATCTTCCCACAGACACAAGCGCGCGCACACGCACGCACACACACACACACACGTGCACGCAAGCACCAATCGCTGCGAGCCAACTACGTCTACATTAGATTTGAGGTGATGGGGATGGCGGAATGCGAGCTGCGTAATCCTGTAAGGGGGGCCGCGTGGTGTTTGAAGCGGGTGCCGCGTGGCGGCGCGGGGCCGGCCCGGGGGCATTGTTAAATGAATCCGTGTGCAGTCGCACCGCCAGACGAACACGGGGAGGCTAAGTAAGTGAGTGGCTGGTGCGGCAGTTCATTTATGAAATGTATTAAGATTTATGAGGCAATGAACTGCAAAGGTGCTTTATTACTCCGCGACTTGCCATCAGTCCGCGAGAACGGAAAGCGGAAATGACACCCTAAACGGTCCAGCTCCTGTTTTCATTGCTCCTCTCTAATGACAGGAAACAACGGAGCAGTCACTTGTTGATTATTTCTATTTTTTTCCTTTACCCCCACCCCCCTTTTCTCCCCCACTTGTATCCGGCCAATTACCCCACTCTTCCGAGCCGTCCCGGTCGCCGCTCCACCCCCTCTGCCGGTCTGGGGAGGGCTGCAGACTACCACGTGCATCCTCCCATACACGTGGAGTCGCCAGCCGCTTCTTTTCACCTGACAGTGAGGGGTTTCACCAGGGGGGGACGTAGCGCGTGGGAGGATCACGCTATTCCCCCCAGTTCCCCCTCCCCGGAACAGGTGCCCCGACCGACCAGAGGAGGAGCTAGCACAGCGACCAGGACACATACCCACATCCGGCTTCCCACCCGCAGACACGGCCAATTGTGTCTGCGGGGACGCCCGACCAAGCCCGGAGGTAACACGGGGATTCGAACCGGCGATCCCTGTGTTGGTAGGCAACGGAACAGACCGCTACGCCACCCGGACGCCCCGGCCTGTGCGCCGGCATCAGCGCGCTCACACCGGTGCTGCTGGGAGAACCAATCCCGCCAGCCGATCAGGTGCGGAGGGAGCACATGGCGCAGATCTCCACCAGCTCCGCCAAGCAGGAGGAGGAAGACGATGGCGCGCGCGCGCGCGCACGCGTGCTGGGATTGAAATGCGGCGTGATTTTTTTTTTTTTTTTTTTGCTGGTTCACTGCGTGCCGGTTCAGATCAAAATCATCTCGAACCTGTGTGAATGAGGTCTCCGGGGAGGGTAATGGAGAAAATGGAGAGAAGGCCAGCTCTGGTGTGCACGCGTGTGTGTTTGGGTGTGTGTGTGTTTTAATTATACCCCCCCACCGACGTCCCACGTTCCTTATGAGTGTACGAGTGTGTGAAAATTTTCGTGCACATATTTTCTGTTCGGTGTGTGTGTGTGTGTGTGTGTGTCTGTCTGAAGCGTGAAGTGTATTCCTCCCCACACTTCCCAGGCCGTCTGGCCCTCTTGACTCACCACTCAGCAGGGAGTATTTCATTAGCACCCAGAGACAGAGCGAGAGAGAGAGAGAGAGAGAGAGAGAGAGAGAGAGAGAGAGAGAGAGAGAGAGAGTGATAGACATATATATAGAGAGAGAGGGGGGGTGATAGACAGAGAAAGAGGGGGGAGTGATAGAGAGAGAGAGACAGAGAGAGAGACAGAGAGAGAGACAGAGTTTCTTTGTCGTACTCTTTCTTTGTTGTCAAGAGAGACAGACAGACAGACAGTTTCTTTGTTGCAGTGTTTGTTTCCAATGGTGTTTTCCACGTGATGTTTGGCTTTTTTTTTCTCTTTCTTTTTTTCAATATTTGGACACTTGCTTTGGCAATATGTACATTGTTATGTCATGCCAATAAACCCATTGAATTGAATTGAGAATGCGAGATAGCGAGAGAGAGAGAGGGGGGGGGTTGTGTTGTTGTTTTACATGCTTTGGCAATATGTACACAAACGTATGTCATGCCAACAAAGCACATATTGAATTGAACGGAATTGAGAGAGAGGGGGGGGGGGGGCAACAGGCACTACTGGCACAACTGATGCCCCCAACACTGCAGCTGACCCAACGCGTGGGACGCCATTTTTATGACACGGAGGGAAAAAAACCCCATCAGTTCTAATGTAGATACAATGACGCGGTCCTATAACGTGTTCGGAAACAATGTCGCAAAGGGCTAAACGCTAAATAAAAGCAGCGACGTAAATAAAAGCGCGGCTCGGATACAGGTGCTGGCATTGATCGCCCCTCCCACTGGAGCGTCTAATGACGGCTAATTACGCGACCGTCCCTTATTGCCTCTTCTGTAAGGTCAGAGCGACGCCGTTTGCTGCCTGCCGCGCCGAGAGGCTTCTAGAAAAGTATACAGGAGGAGTAATTACCGCCAAGAGCGGCGCTCTCATTAGAAACGGCGTGTATCCCGAGCCTCGCAGAGAGGGCGAGAACAAAATCTAATTATCACCCTCTTCTCACCCGCCCCTCGCTGACATCAATATTCCATTATAGCACCTTGTCCCCGGGAAGCGGAGGGAACAGACTCCTACACACACACACACACACACACACACACACACACACACACACACACACACACACACACACACACACACACACACACACTTGCCTCTGCGACGTTTGAATTCCTAAAGCAGCGGTTAAAGTTACACGTAAGTCCACACGCTTATTTACGAGTCTTGGAGACCGTCCTCCGCCAAAAACTACGACCCCGTAGGTCGTTTTACGACCTATAGTTACGTTTTAAGCCTCGCCGTCCTCCGTAATTGCCATACGTCACGTTCCCCTACAACAATAAGCGAGCGCCTTCCATAAGCTCTCGCGAGAACGAATACGAATAAGAGCAAAGTTTAATGTCGCGTAGCGCTCTGTCACGCTCCGTCTGGGTAAGTTAAGTTATCTTTTCGGTTCTCCCACTGTTCTTTGTCTTGTACTTCCTTGTTTTATTTTGATACTCACCTCTCGTCTCGTTTCGGGTCCGTTACTTCCTGCCCTCGCGTGTCTCCCTCCTGTGTGGTTACCCGCCCTGCCCTAATGTGTTGCACCTGTGTCTCATTGGCTCCCCTCCTCCGGAGTAGTGTAACGTGCATGGATTAGTAGACACGCTGGCTGCTGGCTCGCGGGCCTGATTCTTTAGTCGAGCGGTTAGCGATGTCTCCTACGGTGCGGGCGATAAGGGTTCGCGTCCCGGCCGCGGCAGTTCCTGTGGTTGCGTTGTCCCCCGAATTCGCTACAGTATGTAGTCTTAGTGTTCCCTTCCTTCTGTGCCAGTTCGTCCTGTTCCTTGTGACAGCGTTCCAGTATTTTTTTTCCTTATGTGAGTTTCTTGAGCCCTATAGTTTCCTGACCTGTTTTTTGCCTTTTTGACCTCGCCGTTCGCCTGCCGATTTGGACACTGTTTCCTTGTTGTCCGATCACCTGTGCACCGACCTCTTTCTTATTAAAAGGACCGATTTTTGTGAACTGAGACTGAGTCCAAGTTTTGAGCCCAAGCCGGTGGTCCAGCGTTGACAGCGGTTATAATGTCCACGCTAGCTGACTTTCTAACTTTTGGCTAACGTTAAGTTAGCTCGTATGACGTCATTCGTAGGTAAACATGCTGCCAATAGCAACCTTAGTTACTACACTCGACGGCGAAACAACACAAAAACGCACTGACTACATATTCTGTTGTTCTCGGATTGTTTTAAAAACCCACAATGCGCAGAGGCGAAAAGTATCTGTGGCATATCTCCTGCCGCCGGTAGGGGGCGCTAATTTAGGAAACGCTCCCGTGGGTCGTACTCGAGGGCGAACGACCTATGTGGCCGTGTGGGCTGGAGGACTCGTTGGAATATTGATCCGTTGACGTGTAATGTTTTTCACTCTCCGCCGCACCGCTGCAAGGTTTGAGGTTGGCGACGGACCCAAAGTTCGGCTGAAGTTCTGCCAGGGATCTCTGGCAGCGCTCGGCAGCTCGCCCTTCACTCGTCATATTTCCTCGGGCTGTTCTTCGGTCCACTAATAGCCCATGTTGATCTAGGAAATCATGTGTTAAGGGCACGGTTGGCGGGATGGAAAAGGAGTGGGAGAGGAGGTAGAGAACAATCGAGGGAGCGAGAGATCTCTGGAAGGTCCTTCATTTCTCTCCCACTCGCTTAGCGAGTCTCCGAGGCCGGAGGAAGTCACTGGAAGTACGTGGGCGTGTTACTTCTACGCGGGGAGAAAGAGACCGAGAGACGGAGAGAAATATCGAGGGAGGTTGACAGATGCGGTGAGGCGGGAGAGAGGGAGGGGGGGGGAGGGCCTGATGATTTTGTGTCAGAGCGAGTGGGAGTGAAGGGTTTGTGGAGGAAGGATATATCAACGTGCGCTTCCATTAGTGTGTGTAATGATGCTCGCAGGCGGCGTCGCGGTGCCGCTGACCGGAGTGGTGGAGCTGAGTTAAACAACCCCCCCGTCAGCGCTGGTCATATACGGGGGAAGGGGGAGGGGTATCAAGCAGACAACATTACCCCCCCCCCCACCCCATCCTTTCATCGGCCTCATATACACACACCGAGGATGGAGTGCGTCGGTCAGACCCTTAGCACCACGTTTCATTCCCACTTCTTTGAACCTTCTTTTTCTCCCCAATTGTACCCGGCCAATTACCTCCACCCTTCCGCGCCGTCCCCGGTCGCTGCTCCTCCCACTCTGCCGTTCCGGGGAGGGCTGCGGACTACCACGTGCCTCCTCCCATACATGTGGAGTCGCCAGCCGCTTCTTTTCACCTGACAGTGAGGAGTCTCGCCGGGGGGACGTAGCGCGTGGGAGGATCACGCTATTCCCCCCAGTCCACCACCCCCCCCTCCCGAACAGGCGCCCCGACCGACCAGAGGAGGCGCTAGTGCAGCGACCGGGACACACACCCACATCCGGCTTCCCACGCGCAGACACGGACGATCGTGTCTGCAGGGACGCCCGACCAAGCCGGAGGCAAAACCCAATTCTGTATTTGTGGTTCGCCGGCAGACTGTTTATCCAGAACTGAACCAGCATTACAATGAGCTGTGCAGGATGTGCAAATTCACACAGTATCGTGCGGCCAACGGCATTTGAGTTTCCCATTACCGGCTCAATAGCAGAGACTTTGATGGATTGGCCAACCAGAGCCAAGGTAGAATAATGAGTCATAGCCTCACACTTTTTCACGTTGACCGCTGTCCGTTTTGCACCGACTGTGGGAGGGGGTGACAGCAGCGAGTCAGCTCCCTCTCAGCTCACGAGAGCCTTTGCTTCTGAAACAGTTTGCTTTTTTTTTTTTTCCAAAATGGCGTCGGCACGACACTTTCTGCGATTTCATGTGCGCAAGCGCATGAAATGAAATGACAAATGAAGTGTTTCTGATTCTGATTCTGTTGGGAACCGGGGCGTTTCGCTTCAGTCAGCAGTGGCTGGTCCACCAGAGAGGAACCAGCTGGAAGCATCAGACTAATCATAGTCATCCGTGATTATGCAAAATATAAAAATATATTAAAGATGACTATTGATATGCAAAAGATAGTAATCTAATGGATGGTAAAAGCCTTTTTGTTGGGGAT